>NC_091187.1:7857604-8150104 GCF_040958095.1 Procambarus clarkii
ACATTTTAGTTCATTCTAATGAAACCACATTGATTTTTATCATTTGTATTGGAAACAACATTGTCATATGTCTTTTCTTGGATCTAAATAATACGAAACCTCGCTTTATGATTCGAAGATAAAATCCTCAAATTTGGTATAATAGTGACTTTTTTCACGTTTTTCATGTTGTTTGATATTACGAAAATATATTCATTTTTACCAATATTTCGATACTATTTCATGTAGTATCACGATATGTGATTTGGCCTTCAAATCTTAGAATTTCGCATAATATTGCATTTTAGGCAAGTTTTCTTGCATTTTGTTTCGTACTATAAATCATCAAATTTAGTATATTTTGACCTTTATCATCCCCCCTTTTTATTTATGTAATATAAACAAAATATCATCGAATTAGGCAATATTTTGCTGTTTTTCCACGTTTTTGTTAATTTCCAGTTTATTGGTATTAATTCATTAAATATACGATAAAAATTATACAAACACATAATTGATTAGATAATAACCTTAAATACTTCATTTTCAATCATCTATTTGTTTCTCGTTGAAATACTGAGTAAGATATTGAAAAGGGGAGAAGTTCGGTTTTTATTGCATATATCGACGTTTCAGCCAGAATAGAGCGGTTTTTACGTGTACATCTTCCATCGGTAATATAAACGAAAAATCAGGAACATTTTAGTTAATTCTAATGAAAACACATTGGTTTTTATCATTTGTATTGGAAACAACATTGTCATATGTCTTTTCTTGGATCTAAACAAAATATAATCGAATTAGGCAATATTTTGCTGTTTTTCCACGTTTTTGTGAATTTTCAGTTTATTGTTATCAATTCATTAAATATACGATAAAAAGGATACAAACACATAATTAATTAGATAATAACCTTAAATACTTCATTTTCAATCATCTATTTGTTTCTCGTTGAAATACTGAGAAACATATTGAAAAGGGGAGAAGTTCGGTTTTTATTGCATATATCGACGTTTCAGCCGGAAAAGAGTGGTTATACGTGTACATCTTCCATCGGTAATATAAACGGAAAATCAGGAACATTTTAGTTCATTCTAATGGTAACACATTGGTTTTTATTATTTGTATTGGAAACAACATTGTCATATGTCTTTTCTTGGATCTAAATAATACGAAACCTCGCTCTATGATTCGAAGTTAAAACCTCAAATTTGGTATAATAGTGACTCTTTTCACGTTTTTCATGTCGTTATATATTACGTAAATATATTCATTTTTACCAATATTTCGATACTATTTCATGTAGTATCACGATATGTGATTTGGCCTTCAAATCTCAGAATTTCGCATAATATTGCATTTTAAGAAAAGTTTTCTTGCATTTTGTTTCGTACTATAAATCATAGAAATTTAGTAATATTTTCACGTTTATCATCCCCCCTTTTCCTTTATGTGATATAAACAAAATATCATCGAATTAGGCTATTTTTTGCTGTTTTTCCACGTTTTTCTGAATTTCCAGTTTATTGTTATTAATTCATTATATATACGATAAAAATGATACAAACACATAATTGATTAGATAATAACCTTAAATACTTCATCTTCAATCATCTATTTGTTTCTCGTTGAAATACTGAGCAAAATATTGAAAAGAGAAGAAGTTCGGTTTTTATTGCATATATCGACGTTTCAGCCGGAATAGAGCGGTTTTACGTGTACATCTTCCATCGGTAATATAAACGGAAAATCAGGAACATTTTAGTTAATTCTAATGAAAACACATTGATTTATATCATTTGTATTGGAAACAACATTGTCATATGTCTTTTCTTGATTCTAAATAATACGAAACCTCGCTCTGTGATTTGAAGTTAAAATCCTCAAATATGGTAAAATAGTGACTTTTTCACGTTTTTCATGTAGTTTTATATTACGTAAATAGACTCATTCCTACCAATATTTCGATACTATTTCATGTAGTATCACGATATGTGATTTGGCCTTCAAATCTCAGAATTTCGCATAATATTGCATTTTAAGCAAGTTTTCTTGCATTTTGTTTCGTACTATAAATCATCGAATTTAGCAATATTTTCACGTTTATCATCCCCCCTTTTCCGTTATGTGATATAAACAAAATATCATCGAATTAGGCAATTTTTTGTTGTTTTTTCCACGTTTTTGTGAATTTCCAGTTTATTGTTATCAATTCATTAAATATACGATAAAAAGGATACAAACACATAATTGATTAGATAATATCCTTAAATACTTCATTTTCAATCATCTATTTGTTTCTCGTTGAAATACTGAGCAAAATATTGAAAAGGGAAGAAGTTCGGTTTTTATTGCATATATCGACGTTTCAGCCGGAATAGAGCGGTTTTACGTGTACATCTTCCATCGGTAATATAAACGGAAAATCAGGAACATTTTAGTTAATTCTAATGGAAACTCATTGATTTTTATCATTTGTATTGGAAACAACATTGTCATATGTCTTTTTCTTGGTTCTAAATAAAACGAAACCTTGCTCTATGATTTGAAGTTAAAATCCTCAAATATGGTAAAACAGTGACTTTTTTCACGTTTTTCATGTGGTGTGATTTTACGTAAATATATTCGTTTTTACCAATATATCGATACTACTTCATGTTTTCTCACGATATGTGATTTGGCCTTCATATCTCAAAATTTCTCAAATGTTGCATTTTTAAGCAAATTTCTTGCATTTTGTTTCGTACTAAAAATTAACGAATTTAGCAATATTTTGACGTTTATCATCCCCTTTTCCTTTATGTGATTTAAACAAAATATCATCGAATTAGGCAATATTTTGCCGTTTTTCCACGTTTCTGTGAATTTTAAGTTTATTGGAATTAATTCATTAAATATACGATAAAAGAGATGCAAACATGTAATTGATTAGATAATAAACTTAAATACTTCATCTTCAATCATCTATTTGTTTCTCGTTGAAATACTGAGTAAGATATTGAAAAGGGGAGAAGTTCGGTTTTTATTGCATATATCGACGTTTCAGCCGGAATTAGTAGCGGTTTTACGTGTACATCTTCCATCGGTAATATTAACGGAAAATCAGGAACATGTTAGTTCATTCTAATGAAAACACATTGATTTATATCATTTGTATTGGAAACAACATTGTCATATGTCTTTTCTTGGATCTAAATAATACGAAACCTCGCTCTTAAGATTCGAAGTTAAAATCCTCAAATATGTTTATAATAGTGACTTTTTCACGTTTTTATGTAGTTTTATATTACGTAAATAGACTTCATTTTTACCAATATTTCGATACTATTTCATATAGTATCACGATATGTGATTTGACCTTACAATATCTTAGAATTTCGGCATAATATTGCAGTTTTAAGCAAGTTTTCTTGCATTTTGTTTCGCTACTCAAAATCATCGAATTTAGTAATATTTTGACGCTTTATCATCTCCCTTTTCCTTTATGTGATTATAAACAAAATATTCATCGAATAGGCAATATTTTGCCTGTCTTTCCACGTTTTTGTGAATATTCCAGTTTATTGGTATTAATTCATTAAATATACGATAAAAATGATACAAACACATAATTGATTAGATGATAAACATAAATACTTCGTTTTCAATCAATCTATTTCTTTCTCGTTAAATACTTGAGTAAGATATTGAAAAGAGGAGAAGTTCGGTTTTTATTGCATATATCGACGTTTCAGCTGGATTAGAACGGTTTTACGTGTACATCTTCCGTCGGTAATATAAACGGAAAAATCAGGAACATTTTAGTTCATTCTAATGAAAACACATTGATTTTTATCATTTGTATTGGAAACAACATTGTCATGTGTCTTTTCTTGGATCTAAATAATACGAAACCTCGCTTTATGATTCGAAGTTAAAATCCTCAAATTTGGTATAATAGTGAATTTTTTCACGTTTTTCATGTAGTTTGATATTACGTAAATATATTCATTTTTACCAATATTTCGATACTATTTCATTTAGTATGACGATATATGATTTGACCTTCAAATCTCAGAATTTTGCATAATATTGCATTTTAAGAAAGTTTTCTTGCATTTTGTTTCGTACTATAAATCATTGAATTTAGTAATATTTTCACGTTTATCATCCCCCCTTTTCCTTTATGTGATATAAACAAAATATAATCGAATTAGGCAATATTTTGCTGTTTTTCCACGTTTTTGTGAATTTTCAGTTTATTGTTATCAATTCATTAAATATACGATAAAAAGGATACAAACACATAATTGATTAGATAATAACCTTATATACTTCATTTTCAATCATCTATTTGTTTCTCGTTGAAATACTGAGAAACATATTGAAAAGGGGAGAAGTTCGGTTTTTATTGCGTATATCGACGTTTCAGCCGGAATAGAGCGGTTTTACATGTATATCTTCCATCGGTAATATAAACGGAAAATCAGGAACATTTTAGTTCATTCTAATGGTAAACACATTGGTTTTTATCATTTGTATTGGAAACAACATTGTCATATGTCTTTTCTTGGATCTAAATAATACGAAACCTCACTTTATGATTCGAAGATAAAACCTCAAATTTGGTATAATAGTGTTTCTTTGCGCGTTTTTCATGTAGTTTTATATTACGTAAATAGAATAATTTTTACCAATATTTCGATACTATTTCATGTAGTATCACGATATGTGATTTGGCCTTCAAATCTCAGAATTTCGCATAATATTGCATTTTAAGAAAAGTTTTCTTGCATTTTGTTTCGTACTATAAATCATTGAATTTAGTAATATTTTCACGTTTATCATCCCCCCTTTTCCTTTATGTGATATAAACAAAATATCATCGAATTAGGCAATTTTTTGCTGTTTTTTCACGTTTTTGTGAATTTCCAGTTTATTGTTATTAATTCATTATATATACGATAAAAATGATACAAACACATAATTGATTAGATAATAACCTTAAATACTTCATCTTCAATCATCTATTTGTTTCTCGTTGAAATACTGAGTAAAATATTGAAAAGGGAAGAAGTTCGGTTTTTATTGCATATATCGACGTTTCAGCAGGAATAGAGCGGTTTTACGTGTATATCTTCCATCGGTAATATAAACGGAAAATCAGGAACATTTTAGTTCATACTAATGGTAACACATTGGTTTTTATCATTTGTATTGGAAACAACATTGTCATATGTCTTTTCTTGGATCTAAATAATACGAAACCTCGCTTTATGATTCGAAGATAAAACCTCAAATTTGGTATAATAGTGACTCTTTTCACGTTTTTTTTGTAGTTTGATATTACGCAAATATATTCATTTTACCAATATTTCGATACTATTTCATGTTGTATCACGATATGTGATTTGGTCTTCAAATCTCAGATATTTCGCATATTTTGCATTTTAAGCTTGTTTTTGTACTAAAAATCATTGAATTTAGTAATATTTTGACGTTTATCATCCCCCTTTTCCTTTATGTGATATAAACAAAATATAATCGAATTAGGCAATATTTTTGCTGTTTTTCCACGTTTTTGTGAATTTTCAGTTAATTGTTATCAATTCATTATATATACGATAAAAAGGATACAAACACATAATTGATTAGATAATAACCTTAAATACTTCATCTTCAATCATCTATTTGTTTCTCGTTGAAATACTGAGAAACATATTGAAAAGGGGAGAAGTTCGGTTTTTATTGCATATATCGACGTTTCAGCCGGAATAGAACGGTTTTACGTGTATATCTTCCATCGGTAATATAAACGGAAAATCAGGAACATTTTAGTATATTCTAATGGTAAACACATTGGTTTTTATCATTTGTATTGGAAACAACATTGTCATATGTCTTTTCTTGGATCTAAATAATACGAAACCTCGCTTTATGATTCGAAGATAAAACCTCAAATTTGGTATAATAGTGACTCTTTGCATGTTTTTCATGTAATTTTATATTACGTAAATAGACTCATTTTACCAATATTTCGATACTATTTCATATAGTATCACGATATGTGATTTGGCCTTCAAATCTCAGAATTTCGCATAATATTGCATTTTAAGCAAGTTTTCTTGCATTTTGTTTCGTACTAAAAATCATCGAATTTAGGAATATTTTGACGTTTATCATCTCACTTTTCCTTTATGTGATATAAACAAAATATCATCGAATTAGGCAATATTATGCTGTTTTTCCACGTTTTTGTAAATTTTCAGTTTATTGTTATTAATTCATTAAATATACGATAAAAATGATGCAAACACATAATTGAATAGAAATTAACCTTAAATACCTCATTTTCAATCAACTATTTGTTTCTCGTTAAAATACTTGTTAAGATATTGAAAAAGTTAGAATTTCTGTTTTTATTGTATATATCGACGTTTCCGCCGCATTAGAGCGGTTTTATGTATACATCTTCCGTCGGTAATATAAACGGAAAATCAGGAACATTTTAGTTATTTCTAATGGAAACACATTGATTTTTATCATTTGTATTGGAAACAACATTGTCATATGTCTTTTTCTTGGTTCTAAATAAAACGAAACCTTGCTCTATGATTTGAAGTTAAAATCCTCAAATATGGTAAAACAGTGACTTTTTTCACGTTTTTCATGTGGTGTGATTTTACGTAAATATATTCGTTTTTACCAATATATCGATACTACTTCATGTTTTCTCACGATATGTGATTTGGCCTTCAAATCTCAAAATTTCTCAAATGTTGCATTTTTAAGCAAAATTCTTGCATTTTGTTTCGTACTAAAAATTAACGAATTTAGCAATATTTTGACGTTTATCATCCCCTTTTCCTTTATGTGATTTAAACAAAATATCATCGAATTAGGCAATATTTTGCCGTTTTTCCACGTTTCTGTGAATTTTAAGTTTATTGGAATTAATTCATTAAATATACGATAAAAGAGATGCAAACATGTAATTGATTAGATAATAAACTTAAATACTTCATCTTCAATCATCTATTTGTTTCTCGTTGAAATACTGAGTAAGATATTGAAAAGGGTAGAAGTTCGGTTTTTATTGCATATATCGACGTTTCAGCCGGAATAGAGCGGTTTTACGTGTACATCTTCCATCGGTAATATAAACGGAAAATCAGGAACATTTTAGTTAATTCTAATGAAAACACATTGATTTATATCATTTGTATTGGAAACAACATTGTCATATGTCTTTTCTTGATTCTAAATAATACGAAACCTCGCTCTGTGATTTGAAGTTAAAATCCTCAAATATGGTAAAATAGTGACTTTTTCACGTTTTTCATGTAGTTTTATATTACGTAAATAGACTCATTTTTACCAATATTTCGATACTATTTCATGTAGTATCACGATATGTGATTTGGCCTACAAATTTCAGAATTTCGCATAATATTGCATTTTAAGCAAGTTTTCTTGCATTTTGTTTCGTACTAAAAATCATCGAATTTAGTAATATTTTGACGTTTATCATCTCACTTTTCCTTTATGTGATATAAACAAAATATTATCGAATTAGGCAATATTTTGCTGTTTTTCCACGTTTTTGTGAATTTCCAGTTTATTGGTATTAATTCATTAAATATACGATAAAAATTATACAAACACATAATTGATTAGATGATAAACATAAATACTTCGTTTTCAATCAACTATTTCTTTCTCGTTAAAATACTTGATAAGATATTGAAAAGAGGAGAAGTTCGGTTTTTATTGCATATATCGACGTTTCAGCCGGATTAGAACGGTTTTACGTGTACATCTTCTGTCGGTAATATAAACGAAAAATCAGGAACATTTTAGTTCATTCTAATGAAAACACATTGATTTTTATCATTTGTATTGGAAACAACATTGTCATGTGTCTTTTCTTGGATCTAAATAATACGAAACCTCGCTTTATGATTCGAAGTTAAAACCTCAAATTTGGTATAATAGTGAATTTTTTCACGTTTTTCATGTAGTTTGATATTACGTAAATATATTCATTTTTACCAATATTTCGATACTTTTCATTTAGTATGACGATATATGATTTGACCTTCAAATCTCAGAATTTTGCATAATATTGCATTTTAAGAAAAGTTTTCTTGCATTTTGTTTCGTACTATAAATCATTGAATTTAGTAATATTTTCACGTTTATCATCCCCCCTTTTCCTTTATGTGATATAAACAAAATATAATCGAATTAGGCAATATTTTGCTGTTTTTCCACGTTTTTGTGAATTTTCAGTTTATTGTTATCAATTCATTAAATATACGATAAAAAGGATACAAACACATAATTGATTAGATAATAACCTTATATACTTCATTTTCAATCATCTATTTGTTTCTCGTTGAAATACTGAGAAACATATTGAAAAGGGGAGAAGTTCGGTTTTTATTGCGTATATCGACGTTTCAGCCGGAATAGAGCGGTTTTACATGTATATCTTCCATCGGTAATATAAACGGAAAATCAGGAACATTTTAGTTCATTCTAATGGTAACACATTGGTTTTTATCATTTGTATTGGAAACAACATTGTCATATGTCTTTTCTTGGATCTAAATAATACGAAACCTCACTTTATGATTCGAAGATAAAACCTCAAATTTGGTATAATAGTGTTTCTTTGCGCGTTTTTCATGTAGTTTTATATTACGTAAATAGAATAATTTTTACCAATATTTCGATACTATTTCATGTAGTATCACGATATGTGATTTGGCCTTCAAATCTCAGAATTTCGCATAATATTGCATTTTAAGAAAAGTTTTTTTGCATTTTGTTTCGTACTATAAATCATAAAAATTTAGTAATATTTTCACGTTTATCATCCCCCCTTTTCCTTTATGTGATATAAACAAAATATCATCGAATTAGGCTATTTTTTGCTGTTTTTCCACGTTTTTCTGAATTTCCAGTTTATTGTTATTATTTCATTATATATACGATAAAAATGATACAAACACATAATTGATTAGATAATAACCTTAAATACTTCATCTTCAATCATCTATTTGTTTCTCGTTGAAATACTGAGCAAAATATTGAAAAGAGAAGAAGTTCGGTTTTTATTGCATATATCGACGTTTCAGCCGGAATAGAGCGGTTTTACGTGTACATCTTCCA
Source organism: Procambarus clarkii (assembly GCF_040958095.1). NCBI lineage: Eukaryota > Metazoa > Arthropoda > Malacostraca > Decapoda > Cambaridae > Procambarus > Procambarus clarkii. The sequence continues at coordinate 7,866,740 of NC_091187.1, forward strand.
TCGGTAATATAAACGGAAAATCAGGAACATTTTAGTTAATTCTAATGAAAACACATTGGTTTTTATCATTTGTATTGGAAACAACATTGTCATATGTCTTTTCTTGGATCTAAATAATACGAAACCTCGCTTTATGATTCGAAGATAAAACCTCAAATTTGGTATAATAGTGACTCTTTTCACGTTTTTTTTGTAGTTTGATATTACGCAAATATATTCATTTTACCAATATTTCGATACTATTTCATGTTGTATCACGATATGTGATTTGGTCTTCAAATCTCAGTATTTCGCATATTTTGCATTTTAAGCATGTTTTTGTACTAAAAATCATTGAATTTAGTAATATTTTGACGTTTATCATCCCCCTTTTCCTTTATGTGATATAAACAAAATATAATCGAATTAGGCAATATTTTGCTGTTTTTCCACGTTTTTGTGAGTTTTCAGTTTATTGTTATCAATTCATTAAATATACGATAAAAAGGATACAAACACATAATTGATTAGATAATAACCTTATATACTTCATTTTCAATCATCTATTTGTTTCTCGTTGAAATACTGAGAAACATATTGAAAAGGGGAGAAGTTCGGTTTTTATTGCATATATCGACGTTTCAGCCGGAATAGAACGGTTTTACGTGTATATCTTCCATCGGTAATATAAACGGAAAATCAGGAACATTTTAGTATATTCTAATGGTAACACATTGGTTTTTATCATTTGTATTGGAAACAACATTGTCATATGTCTTTTCTTGGATCTAAATAATACGAAACCTCGCTTTATGATTCGAAGATAAAACCTCAAATTTGGTATAATAGTGACTCTTTGCATGTTTTTCATGTAATTTTATATTACGTAAATAGACTCATTTTTACCAATATTTCGATACTATTTCATGTAGTATCACGATATGTGATTTGGCCTTCAAATCTCAGAATTTCGCATAATATTGCATTTTAAGCAAGTTTTCTTGCATTTTGTTTCGTACTAAAAATCATCGAATTTAGGAATATTTTGACGTTTATCATCTCACTTTTCCTTTATGTGATATAAACAAAATATCATCGAATTATGCAATATTTTACTGTTTTTCCACGTTTTTGTAAATTTTCAGTTTATTGTTATTAATTCATTAATATATATGATAAAAATGATGCAAACACATAATTGAATAGAAATTAACCTTAAATACCTCATTTTCAATCAACTATTTGTTTCTCGTTAAAATACTTGTTAAGATATTGAAAAAGGGAGAATTTCTGTTTTTATTGTATATATCGACGTTTCCGCCGGATTAGAGCTGTTTTATGTATACATCTTCCATCGGTAATATAAACGGAAAATCAGGAACATTTTAGTTCATTCTAATGAAACCACATTGATTTTTATCATTTGTATTGGAAACAACATTGTAATATGTCTTTTCTTGGATCTAAATAAAACGAAACCTCGCTTCATGATTCGAAGATAAAATCCTCAAATTTGGTATAATAGTGACTTTTTTCACTTTTTTCATGTTGTTTGATATTACGAAAATATATTCATTTTACCAATATTTCGATACTATTTCATGTAGTATCACGATATGTGATTTGGCCTTCAAATCTCAGAATTTCGCATAATATTGCATTTTAGGCAAGTTTTCTTGCATTTTGTTTCGTACTATAAATCATCAAATTTAGTATATTTTGACGTTTATCATCCCCCTTTTTATTTATGTGATATAAACAAAATATCATCGAATTAGGCAATATTTTGCTGTTTTTCCACGTTTTTGTTAATTTCCAGTTTAATGGTAATAATTCATTAAATATACGATAAAAATTTTACAAACACATAATTGATTAGATAATAACCTTAAATACTTCATTTTCAATCATCTATTTGTTTCTCGTTGAGGCTCATGAGAGTGGTGCATAAGCTCAAGAAAGTGATGCAGAGGCTCAAGAGAGGGATGCAGAGGCTCAAGAGAGTGATGCAGAGGCTCAAGAGAGTGATGCAGAGGCTAAAGAGAGTGATGCAGAGGCTTAAGAGAGTGATGTAGAGGCTTAAGAGAGGGGTGCAGAGGCTCAAGAGAGTGATGCAGAGGCTCAAGAGAGTGATGCAGATGCTTAAGCGAATGATGCAGAGGCTCAAAACAGGGATGCAGAGGCTGAAGAGAGTGATGCATAGGCTTAGGTGAGTGATGCAGAGGCTTAAGAGAGGGATGCAGAGGTTCAAGAGAATGATGCAGAGGCTCAAGAGAGTGCTGCAGAGCTTCAAGAGAGGGATGCTGAGGCTTCAGAGAGGGATGCAGAGGCTCAAGAGAGTGATGTAGAGGCTCAGGAGAGTGATGCAGAGGCTCAAGAGAGTGAAGCAGAGGATTATGAGAGTGATGCAGAGGTTCAAGAGAGTGATGCAGAGGATCAAGAGAGGAAAGCAGAGGCTTAAGAGAGTGATGCAGAGGCCGAAGAGAGTGATGCAGAGAGGGATGCAGAGGCTCAAGAGAGTGATGCAAACGATAAAGAGAGTGATGCAGAGGCTCAAGAGAGTGATGCAGAGGATCAAGAGAGGGAAGCAGAGGCTTAAGAAAGTTATGCAAAGGCTGAAAAGAGTGATGCAGAGGCTCTAGAGAGTGATGCAGAGGCTTAAGAGAGTGATTCAGAGGCTTAAGAGAGTGAGGTAGAGGCTAAGGAGAGGAATGCAGAGGCCCAAGAGAGTGATGCAGAGGCTTAAGAGGGTTATGCAGAAGCTCAAGAGAGTGATGCAGAGGCTCAAGAAAGGGATGCAGGGGCTCAAGAGAGTGATGCAGAGGCTCAAGAGAGTGATTCAGAGGCTTAAGAGCGTGATGCAGAGGCTTAAGAGAGTGATGCAAAGGCTTGAGAGAGGGATGCAGAGGCTCAAGAGAGGGATGCAGAGGCTCAAGAGAGGGATGCAGAAGCTCAAGAGAGGGATGCAGAGGCTCAAGTGAGGGATGCAGATGCACAAGAGAAGGATGCAGAAGTACTTGAGAGTGATGCAGAGGCTCAACAGAGGGATGCAGAGGCTTAAGAGAGTGATGCAAAGTCTCAAGAGAGGGATGCAGAGGCTCATGAGAGGGATGCAGGAGTTCAAGAGAGGATTCAGAGGCTCAAGAGAGTGATTCAGAGGCTTACAAGAGTGATGCAGAGGCTTAAAAGAGGGATGCAGGGGCTGAAGAGTGGGATGCAAAGGCTCAAGTGAGGGATGCAGAGGCACAAGAGAGGGATGCAGATGCTCTTAGGAGTGACGCAGAATCTCAAGAGAGGAATGCAGAGGCTTAAGAGAGTGATGCAAAGGCTCAGGAGAGGGATGCAAAGGCTCATGAGAGAGATTCACGAGATCAAGACAGTGATGCAGACGCTCAAGAAAGGGATGCAGAGGCTCAAAAAAGGGATGCAGAGGCTTAAAATGGTGATGCAGAGGCTCAAGAGAGTGATGCAGAGGCTCAAGAGAGGGATGCAGAAGCTCAAGAGAGGGATGCAGAGGCTCAAGAGAGTGATGCAGAAGCTCAAGAGAGTGATGCAGAGGCTCAAGAGAGTGAAGCAAAGGATCATGAGAGTGATGCAGAGGTTCAAGAGAGTGATGTAGAGGATCAAGAGAGGGAAGCAGAGGCTTAAGAGAGTGATGCAGAGGCCGAAGAGAGTGATGCAGAGAGGGATGCAGAGGCTCAAGAGAGTGATGCAGACGATAAAGAGAGAGTGATGCAGAGGCTCAAGAGAGTGATGTAGAGGCTCTAGAGAGTGATGCAGAGGCTTAAGAGAGTGATTCAGAGGCTTACGAGAGAGATGCAGAGGCTTAAGAGAGTGAGGTAGAGGCTAAGGAGAGGGGTGCAGAGGCCCAAGAGAGTGATGCAGAGGCTTAAGAGGGTGATGCAGAGGCTGAAAAGAGTGATGCAGAGGCTCAAGAGAGGGATGCAGGGGCTCAATAGAGTGATGCAGAGGCTCAAGAGAGTGATTCAGAGGCTTAAGAGCGTGATGCAGAAGCTTAAGAGAATGATGCAGAAGTTTGAGAGAGGGATGCAGAGGCTCAAGAGAGGGATGCAGAGGCTCAAGAGAGGTATGCAGATGCACAAGAGAGGGATGCAGAGGCTTAAGAGAGTGATGCAAAGGCTCAAGAGAGGGATGCAGAGGCTCATGAGAGGGATGCAGGAGTTCATGAGAGGGATGCAGAGGCTCAAGAGAGTGATTCCGAGGCTTACGAGAGGGATGCAAAGGCTCAAGTGAGGGATGCAGAGGCACAAGAGAGGGATGCAGATGCTCTTAAGAGTGACGCAGAATCTCAAGAGAGGAATGCAGAGGCCTAAGAGAGTGATGCAAAGACTCAGGAGATGGATGCAAAGGCTCATGAGAGGGATTCACGAGTTCAAGAGAGTGATGCAGACGCTCAAAAAAGGGATGCAGATGCTTAAGAAAGTGATGCAGAGGCTCAGAAAAGGGATGCAGAGGCTTAAGAGGGTGATGCAGAGGCTCAAGAGAGTGATGCAGAGGTTCAAGAGAGGGATGCAGAGGCTCAAGAGAGTGATGCAGAGGGTCAAGAGAGTGATGCAGAGGCTGAAGAGAGAAATGCAGAGGCTTAAGCGAGTGATGCAGAGGCTCATGAGAGCGATGCAGAGGCTCAAGAGAATGATGTAGAGGCTTAAGAGAGGGATGCAGAGGCTCAAGAGAATGATGTAGAGGCTCATGAGAGTGATGCAGAGGCTTGAGAGAGTGATGCAGAGGCTGAGCATAGTGTTGCAGAGGCTCAAGAGAGGGATGCAGAGGCTGAAGAGAGTTATGCAGACACTTAAGAGAGTTATGCAGAGGCTCAAGAGAGTGATGCAGAGGTTTATGAGAGCGATGCAGAGGATCATGAGAGGGATGCAGAGGCTTAAGGGAGTGATGCAAAGGCTCAGGAGAGGGATGCAGAGGCTCAAGAGAGGGATGCAGCAGTTGAAGAGAGGGATGCAGAGGCTCAAGAAAGGGATGCAGAGGCTAAAGAAAGTGTTGCAGCGGCTTAAAAGAGGGATAAAGAGCCTTAAGAGGGTGATGCAGAGGCTCAAGAGAGTGATGCAGTGGCTCAAGAGAGGGATGCAGGGGCTCAAGAGAGTGATTCAGAGGCTTACGAAAGTGATGCAGAGGCTAAAGTGAGTGATGCAGAGGCTTTCGAGAGGGATTCAGAGGCTCAGGAGAGGGATTCAGAGACTCAAGAGAGTTATGCAGAGGCTCAAGAGAGGGATGCAGAGTCTCAAGAGTGATGCAGAGGCTCAAGAAAGGGATGCAGAGGCTAAAGAAAGTGTTGCAGCGGCTTAAGAGAGTGATGCAGAGGCTTAAGGGAGTGATGCAGAGGCTTAAGAGAGGGGTGCAGAGGCTCAAGAGAGTGATGCAGAGGCTAAAGAGAGTGATGCAGAGGCTTAAGAGAGTGATGCAGAGGCTTAAGAGAGGGGTGCAGAGGCTCAAGAGAGTGATGCAGAGGCTCAAGAGAGTGATGCAGATGCTTAAGCGAATGATACAGAGGCTCAAGACAGGGATGCAGAGGCTGAAGAGAGTGATGCATAGGCTTAAGTGAGTGATGCAGAGGCTTAAGAGAGGGTTGCAGAGGCTCCAGAGAGTGATGCAGAGGCTTAAGAGAGGGATGCAGAGGTTCAAGAGAATGATGCAGAGGCTCAAGAGAGTGCTGCAGAGGTTCAAGAGAGGGATGCTGAGGCTCCAGAGAGGGATGCAGAGGCTCAAGAGAGTGATGTAGAGGCTCAAGAGAGTGATGTAGATGCTCAAGAGAGTGAAGCAGAGGATCATGAGAGTAATGCAGAGGTTCAAGAGAGTGATGCAGAGGATCAAGAGAGGAAAGCATAGGCTTAAGAGAGTGATGCAGAGGCCGAAGAGAGTGACGCAGAGAGGGATGCAGAGGCTCAAGAGAGTGATGCAGACGATAAAGAGAGTGATGCAGAGGCTCAAGAGAGTGATGCAGAGGATCAAGAGAGGGAAGCAGAGGCTTAAGAGAGTTATGCAAAGGCTGAAAGGAGTGATGCAGAGGCTCTAGAGAGTGATGCAGAGGCTTACGAGAGTGATTCAGAGGCTTACGAGAGTGATGCAGAGGCTTAAGAGAGTGAGGTAGAGGCTAAGGAGAGGGATGCAGAGGTCCAAGAGAGTGATGCAGAGGCTTAAGAGGGTTATGCAGAAGCTCAAGAGAGTGATGCAGAGGCTCAAGAGAGGGATGCAGGGGCTCAAGATAGTGATGCAGAGGCTCAAGAGAGTGATTCAGAGGCTTAAGAGCGTGATGCAGAGGCTTAAGAGAGTGATGCAGAGGCTTGAGAGAGGGATGCAGAGGCTCAAGAGAGGGATGCAGAGGCTCAAGAGAGGGATGCAGAAGCTCAAGAGAGGGATGCACAGGCTCAAGTGAGGGATGCAGATGCACAAGAGAAGGATGCAGAAGCTCTTGAGAGTGATGCAGAGGCTCAACAGAGGGATTCAGAGGCTTAAGAGAGTGATGCAAAGGCTCAAGAGAGGGATGCAGAGGCTCATGAGAGGGATGCAGGAGTTCAAGAGAGGATTCAGAGGCTCAAGAGAGTGTTTCAGCAATACTAAAATACTGATGGATGCAATACTAAATCATTGAATTTAGAAATATTTTCACGTTTATCATCCCCCCTTTTCCTTTATGTGATATAAACAAAATATCATTGAATTAGGCAATTTTTTGCTGTTTTTTCACGTTTTTGTGAATTTCCAGTTTATTGTTATTAATTCATTATATATACGATAAAAATGATACAAACACATAATTGATTAGATAATAACCTTAAATACTTCATCTTCAATCATCTATTTGTTTCTCGTTGAAATACTGAGTAAAATATTGAAAAGGGAAGAAGTTCGGTTTTTATTGCATATATCGACGTTTCAGCAGGAATAGAGCGGTTTTACGTGTATATCTTCCATCGGTAATATAAACGGAAAATCAGGAACATTTTAGTTCATACTAATGGTAACAGATTGGTTTTTATCATTTGTATTGGAAACAACATTGTCATATGTCTTTTCTTGGATCTAAATAATACGAAACCTCGCTTTATGATTCAAAGATAAAACCTCAAATTTGGTATAATAGTGACTCTTTTCACGATTTTTTTGTAGTTTGATATTACGCAAATATATTCATTTTACCAATATTTCGATACTATTTCATGTTGTATCACGATATGTGATTTGGCCTTCATATCTCAGATTTTCGCATAATATTGCATTTTAAGCAAGTTTTCTTGCATTTTGTTTCTTACTAATCATCATCGAATTTAGCAATATTTTGACGTTTATCATCCTCTTTTCCTTTATGTGATAGAAACAAAATATCATCGAATTAGGCAATATTTTGCCGTTTTTCCACGTTTTTGTGAATTTTCAGTTTATTGGTATTAATTCATTAAATATACGATAAAAATGATGCAAACACGTAATTGATTAGATAATAAACTTAAATACTTCATCTTGAATCATCAACTTGTTTCTCGTTGAAATACTGAGTAGGATATTGAAAAGGGGAGAAGTTCGGTTTTTATTGCATATATCGACGTTTCAGCCGAAATTGTGAGGTTTTACGTGTACATCTTCCATCGGTAATATAAACGGAAAATCAGGAACATTTTAGTTCATTCTAATGAAAACACATTGATTTTTATCATTTGTATTGGAAACAATATTGTCATATGTCTTTTCTTGGATCACTTTATGATTCGAAGTTAAAACAACAAATTTGGTATAATAGTGACTTTTTTCACGTTTTTCATGTAGTTTGATATTACGTAAATCTATTTATTTTTACCAATATTTCGATGCTTTTTACAGGTAGTATCACGATATGTGATTTGGCCTTCAAATCTCATAATTTCGCATAATATTACATTTTAGTTACTTTTTTCATGTTTTTCATGTAGTATGATATTACGTAAATATATTCATTTTTACCAATATTTCGATGCTTTTTCATGTAGTATTACGATATGTGATTTGGCTTTCAAATCTCAGAATTTCGCATAATATTGCATTTTAGTTACTTTTTTCACGTTTTTCATGTACTTTGATATTACGTAAATATATTCATTTTTACCAATATTTCGATACTTTTTCAAGTAGTATCACGATATGTGATTTGGCCTTCAAATCTCAGAATTTCGCATAATATTGCATTTTAAGCAAGTTTTCTTGCATTTTGTTTCGTACTATAAATCAACGAATTTTGTAATATTTTGACGTTTATCATCCCCCTTTTTTTTATGTGATATAAGCAGAGGCTCAAGAGAATGATGTAGAGGCTTAAGAGAGGGATGCAGAGGCTCAAGAGAATGATGTAGAGGCTCATGAGAGTGATGCAGAGGCTTGAGAGAGTGATGCAGAGGCTCAAGAGAGGGATTCAGAGGCTCAGGAGAGGGATTCAGAGGCTTTAGAGAGTGATGCAGAGGCTGAGCATAGTGTTGCAGAGGCTCAAGAGAGGGATGCAGAGGCTGAAGAGAGTTATGCAGACACTTAAGAGAGTTATGCAGAGGCTCAAGAGAGTGATGCAGAGGTTTATGATAGTGATGCAGAGGATCATGAAAGGGATGCAGAGGCTTAAGGGAGTGATGCAAAGGCTCAGGAGAGGGATGCAGATGCTCAAGAGAGGGATGCAGGAGTTGAAGAGAGGGATGCAGAGGCTCAAGAGAGGGATGCAGAGGCTTAAGAAAGTATTGCAGCGGCTTAAAAGAGGGATAAAGAGCCTTAAGAGGGTGATGCAGAGGCTCGAGAGAGTGATGCAGTGGCTCAAGAGAGGGATGCAGGGCTCAAGAGAGTGATTCAGAGGCTTACGAAAGTGATGCAGAGGCTAAAGTGAGTGATGCAGAGGCTTACGAGAGGGATTCAGAGGCTCAGGAGAGGGATTCAGAGACTCAAGAGAGTTATGCAGAGGCTCAAGAGAGGGATGCAGAGGCTCAAGTATGATGCAGAGACTCAAGAGAGTTATGCAGAGGATCAAGAGAGTGATGCAGAGGCTTACGAGAGGGATGCAGAGGCTGAAGAGAGTGATGCAGAGGCCTATGAGAGAGGAGCAGTGCTGAAGAGAGTGATGCAGAGGCTCAAGAGACTGATGCAGATGCTAAATAGAGTGATGCAGAGGCTTAAGAGAGTGATGCAGAGGCTTAAGAGAGGGGTGCAGAGGCTCAAGAGAGTGATGCAGAGGCTCAGGAGAGTGATGCAGATGCTTAAGCGAATGATGCAGAGGCTCAAGACAGGGATGCAGAGGCTGAAGAGAGTGATGCATAGGCTTAGGTGAGTGATGCAGAAGCTTAAGAGAGGGTTGCAGAGGCTCCAGAGAGTGATGCAGAGAGGGATGCAGAGGCTCAAGAGAGTGATGCAGAGGCTCAAGAGAGTGATGCAGACGATAAAGAGAGTGATGCAGAGGGTCAAGAGAGTGATGCAGAGGATCAGGAGAGGGAAGCAGAGGCTTAAGAGAGTTATGCAAAGGCTGAAAAGAGTGATGCAGAGGCTCTAGAGAGGGATGCAGAGGCTCAAGAGAGGGATGCAGAAGCTCAAGAGAGGGATGCAGAGGCTCAAGTGAGGGATGCAGATGCACAAGAGAAGGATGCAGAAGCTCTTGAGAGTGATGCAGAGGCTCAACAGAGGGATGCAGAGGCTTAAGAGAGTGATGCAAAGGCTCAAGAGAGGGATGCAGAGGCTCATGAGAGGGATGCAGAGGCTCGTGAGAGGGATGCAGGAGTTCAAGAGAGGATTCAGAGGCTCAAGAGAGTGATTCAGAGGCTTACGAGAGTGATGCAGAGGCTTAAGAGAGGGATGCAGAGGCTCAAGAGAGGGATGCAGAGGCTCAAGAGAGGGATGCAGAGGCTCAAGAGAGGGATGCAGGGGCTCAAGAGAGGGACGCAAAGGCTCAAGTGAGGGATGCAGAGGCACAAGAGAGGGATGCAGATGCTCTTAAGAGTGACGCAGAATCTCAAGAGAGGAATGCAGAGGCTTAAGAGAGTGATGCAAAGGCTCAGGAGAGGGATGCAAAGGCTCATGAGAGGGATTCACGAGTTCAAGAGAGTGATGCAGACGCTCAAGAAAGGGATGCAGAGGCTCAAAAAAGGGATGCAGAGGCTTAAAAGGGTGATGCAGAGGCTCAAGAGAGTGATGCAGAGGCTCAAGAGAGGGATGCAGAAGCTCCAGAGAGGGATGCAGAGGCTCAAGAGAGTGATGCAGAAGCTCAAGAGAGTGATGCAGAGGATCAAGAGAGGGAATCAGAGGCTTAAGAGAGTGATGCAGAAGCTGAAGAGAGGGATGCAGAGGTTCAAGAGAATGATACAGAGGCTCAAGAGAGTGCTGCAGAGGTTCAAGAGAGGGATGCTGAGGCTCCAGAGAGGGATGCAGAGGCTCAAGAGAGTGATGCAGAGGCTGAAGAGAGAGATGCAGAGGCATAAGAGAGTGACGAAGAGGCTCAGCAGAGTAATACAGAGGCTCAAGAGAGTGATGTAGAGGCTCAAGAGAGTGAAGCAAAGGATCATGAGAGTGATGCAGAGGCTTGAGAGAGGGATGCAGAGGCTCAAGAGAGGGATGCAGAGGCTCAAGAGAGGAAAGCAGAGGCTCAAGAGAGGGATGCAGAAGCTCAAGAGAGGGATGCAGAGGCTCAAGTGAGGAATGCAGATGCACAAGAGAAGGATGCAGAAGCTCTTGAGAGTGATGCAGAGGCTCAACAGAGGGATGCAGAGGCTTAAGAGAGTGATGCAAAGGCTCAAGAGAGGGATGCAGAGGCTCATGAGAGGGATGCAGGAGTTCAAGAGAGGATTCAGAGGCTCAAGAGAGTGATTCAGAGGCTTACGAGAGTGATGCAGAGGCTTAAGAGAGGGATGCAGAGGCTCAAGAGAGGGAAGCAGAGGCTCAAGTGAGGGATGCAGAGGCACAAGAGAGGGATGCAGATGCTCTTAAGAGTGACGCAGAATCTCAAGAGAGGAATGCAGAGGCTTAAGAGAGTGATGCAAAGGCTCAGGAGAGTAATGCAAAGGCTCATGAGAAGGATTCACGAGTTCAAGAGAGTGATGCAGACGCTCAAGAAAGGGATGCAGAGGCTCAAAAAAGGGATGCAGAGGCTTAAAAGGGTGATGCAGAGTCTCAAGAGAGTGATGCAGAGGCTCAATAGAGGGATGCAGAAGCTCCAGAGAGGGATGCAGAGGCTCAAGAGAGTGATGCAGAAGCTGAAGAGAGGGATGCAGAGGTTCAAGACAATGATGCAGAGGCTCAAGAGAGTGCTGCGGAGGTTCAAGAGAGGGATGCTGAGGCTCCAGAGAGGGATGCAGAGGCTCAAGAGAGTGATGCAGAGGCTGAAGAGAGAGATGCAGAGGCATAAGAGAGTGATGAAGAGGCTCAACAGAGTAATACAGAGGCACAAGAGAGTGATGTAGAGGCTCAAGAGAGTGATGCAGAGTCTCAAGAGAGTGAAGCAAAGGATCATGAGAGTGATGCAGAGGTTCAAGAGAGTGATGCAGAGGATCAAGAGAGGGAAGCAGAGGCTTAAGAGAGTGATGCAGAGGCCGAAGAGAGTGATGCAGAGAGGGATGCAGAGGCTCAAGAGAGTGATGCAGACGATAAAGAGAGAGTGATGCAGAGGCTCAAGAGAGTGATGCAGAGGATCAAGAGAGGGAAGCAGAGGCTTAAAAGAGTTATGCAAAGGCTGAAGAGAGTGATGCAGAGGCTCTAGAGAGTGATGCAGAGGCTTAAGAGAGCGATTCAGAGGCTTACGAGAGAGATGCAGAGGCTTAAGAGAGTGAGGTAGAGGCTAAGGAGAGGGATGCAGAGGCCCAAGAGAGTGATGCAGAGGCTTAAGAGGGTGATGCAGAGGCTGAAAAGAGTGATGCAGAGGCTCAAGAGAGGGATGCAGGGGCTCAAGAGTGTGATGCAGAGGCTCAAGAAAGTGATTCAGAGGCTTAAAAGCGTGATGCAGAAGCTTAAGAGAGTGATGCAGAAGCTTGAGAGAGGGATGCAGAGGCTCAAGAGAGGGATGCAGAGGCTCAAGAGAGGTATGCAGAAGCTCAAGAGAGGGATGCAGAGGGTCAAGTGAGGGATGCAGATGCACGAGAGAGGAATGCATAGGCTTAAGAGAGTGATGCAAAGGCTCATGAGAGGGATGCAGAGGCTCAAGAGAGTGATTCCGAGGCTTACGAGAGTGATGCAGAGGCATAAGAGAGTGATGCAGAGGCTTAAGAGAGGGATGCAGAGGCTCAAGAGAGGGATGCAGAGGATCAAGAGAGGGATGCAGGGGCTCAAGAGAGGGATGCAAAGGCTCAAGTGAGGGATGCAGAGGCACAAGAGAGGGATGCAGATGCTCTTAAGAGTGACGCAGAATCTCAAGAGAGGAATGCAGAGGCTTAAGAGAGTGATGCAAAGGCTTAGGAGAGGGATGCAAAGGCTCATGAGAGGGATTCACGAGTTCAAGAGAGTGATGCAGACGCTCAAAAAAGGGATGCAGAGGCTTAAGAAAGTGATGCAGAGGCTCAAAAAAGGGATGCAGAGGCTTAAGAGGGTGATGCAGAGGCTCAAGAGAGAGATGCAGAGGCTCAAGAAAATGATGCAGAGGCTCAAGAGAGGGATGTAGAGGCTCAAGAGAGTGATGCAGAGGGTCAAGAGAGTGATGCAGAGGCTGAAGAGAGCGATGCAGAGGCTTAAGAGAGTGATGCAGAGGCTCATGAGAGCGATGCAGAGGCTCAAGAGAATGATGTAGAGGCTTAAGAGAGGGATGCAGAGGCTCAAGAGAATGATGTAGAGACTCATGAGAGGGATTCAGAGGCTTTAGAGAGTGATGCAGAGGCTGAGCATAGTGTTGCAGAGGCTCAAGTGAGGGATGCAGAGGCTGAAGAGAGTTATGCAGACACTTAAGAGAGTTATGCAGAGGCTCAAGAGAGTGATGCAGAGGTTTATGAGAGTGATGCAGAGGATCATGAGAGGGATGCAGAGGCTTAGGGGAGTGATGCAAAGGCTCAGGAGAGGGATGCAGAGGCTCAAGAGAGGGATGCAGGAGTAGAAGAGAGGGATGCAGAGGCTCAAGAGAGGGATGCAGAGGCTAAAGAAAGTGTTGCAGCGGCTTAAAAGAGGGATAAAGAGCCTTAAGAGGGTGATGCAGAGGCTCAAAGGAGTGATGCAGTGGCTCAAGAGAGTGATTCAGAGGCTTACGAAAGTGATGCAGAGGCTAAAGTGAGTGATGCAGAGGCTTACGAGAAGGATTCAGAGGCTCAGGAGAGGGATTCAGAGACTCAGGAGAGTTATGCAGAGGCTCAAGAGAGGGATGAAGAGACTCAAGAGAGTTATGCAGAGGATCAAGAGAGTGATGCAGAGGCTTACGAGAGGGATGCAGAGGCTGAAGAGAGTGATGCAGAGGCCTATGAGAGAGGAGCAGAGGCTGAAGAGAGTGATGCAGAGGCTGAAGATAGTGTTGCAGAGGCTCAAGAGAGGGATGCAGAGGCTCAAGAGAGTTATGCAGAGGATCATGCGAGTGATGTAGAGGATCAAGAGAGGGATGCAGGGGCGTAAGAGAGTGATGCAGACGCTGAAGAGAGAGTTGCACAGGCTTAAGAGAGTGATGCAGAGGCTCAGGAGAGAGATGCAGAGGCTAAAGAGAGTGATGCAGAGGCTTAAGAGAGTGATGCAAAGGCTCAAGAGAGTGATGCAGAGGCTCAAGAGAGTGATGCAGAGGCTCACGAGAGTGATGCAGAGGCTCAAGAGAGTGATGCAGAGGCTCAAGAGAGTGATGCAGAGGCCCACGAGAGCGATGCAGAGGCTAAAGTGAGTAATGCAGAGGCTCAAGAGAGTGTTACAGAGGCTTAGGAGAACGAAGCAGAAGCTCAAGAGAGGGATGCAGAGGCTGAAGAGGCTCAGGAGAGGTATGCAGAGGCTCATGAGAGTGATTCAGAGGCTCAATAGAGTGATGAAGAGTCTCGAGAGAGTGATGTAGAGGATCAAGAGAGTGATGCAGAGGCTCAAGAGAGTGATGCAGAGGATCAAGAGAAGGAAGCAGAGGCTCAAGAGAGTTATGCAGAGGCTCAAGAGAGTGATGCAGAGGCTCAAGAGAGTGATGCAGAGGCTCAAGAGAGTGATGCAGAGGCTCATGAGAGTGATGCAGAGGTTCAAGAGCATGATATAGCAGCTTAAGAGAGGGATGTAGAGGCTCAAGAGAATGATGCAGAAGCTCAAGAGAGTGATGCAGAGGATGAAGAGAGGGATGCAGAGGCTTAAGAGAGTGAGGTAGAGGCTAAGGAGAGGGATGCAGAGGCCCAAGAGAGTGATGCAGAGGCTTAAGAGGGTGATGCAGAGGCTGAAAAGAGTGATGCAGAGGCTCAAGAGAGGGATGCAGGGGCTCAAGAGAGTGATGCAGAGGCTCAAGAGAGTGATTCAGAGGCTTTTGAGCGTGATGCAGAAGCTTAAGAGAGTGATGCAGACGCTTGAGAGAGGGATGCAGAGGCTCAAGAGAGGGATGCAGAGGCTCAAGAGAGGTATGCAGAAGCTCACGAGAGGGATGCAGAGGGTGAAGTGAGGGATGCAGATGCACAAGAGAGGGATGCAGATGCTTAAGAGAGTGATGCAAAGGCTCATGAGAGGGATGCAGAGGCTCAAGAGAGTGATTCCGAGGCTTACGAGAGTGATGCAGAGGCATAAGAGAATGATGCAGAGGCTTAAGGGAGGGATGCAGAGGCTCAAGAGAGGGATGCAGAGGCTCAAGAGAGGGATGCAGGGGCTCAAGAGAGGGATGCAAAGGCTCAAGTGAGGGATGCAGAGGCACAAAAGAGGGATGCAGATGCTCTTAAGAGTGACGCAGAATCTCAAGAGAGGAATGCAGAGGCTTAAGAGAGTGATGCAAAGGCTCAGGAGAGGGATGCAAAGGCTCATGAGAGGGATTCACGAGTTGAAGAGAGTGATGCAGACGCTCAAAAAAGGGATGCAGAGGCTTAAGAAAGTGATGCAGAGGCTCAAAAAAGGGATGCAGAGGCTTAAGAGGGTGATGCAGAGGCTCAAGAGAGTGATGCAGAGGCTCAAGAAAGGGATGCAGAGGCTCAGGAGAGGGATGCAGAGGCTGAAGAG
Organism: Procambarus clarkii; assembly: GCF_040958095.1. Classification (NCBI taxonomy): domain Eukaryota; kingdom Metazoa; phylum Arthropoda; class Malacostraca; order Decapoda; family Cambaridae; genus Procambarus; species Procambarus clarkii. The sequence goes on from NC_091187.1 coordinate 7,881,812, forward strand.
AGTGATGCAGAGGGTCAAGAGAGTGATGCAGAGGCTGAAGAGAGAGATGCAGAGGCTTAAGAGAGTGATGCAGAGGCTCATGAGAGCGATGCAGAGGCTCAAGAGAATTATGTAGAGGTTTAAGAGAGGGATGCAGAGGCTCAAGAGAATGATGTAGAGGCTCATGAGAGTGATGCAGAGGCTTGAGAGAGTAATGCAGAGGCTCAAGAGAGGGATTCAGAGGCTCAGGAGAGGGATTCAGAGGCTTTAGAGAGTGATGCAGAGGCTGAGCATAGTGTTGCAGAGGCTCAAGAGAGGGATGCAGAGGCTGAAGAGAGTTATGCAGACACTTAAGAGAGTTATGCAGAGGCTCAAGAGAGTGATGCAGAGGTTTATGAGAGTGATGCAGAGGATCATGAGAGGGATGCAGAGGCTTAGGGGAGTGATGCAAAGGCTCAGGAGAGGGATGCAGAGGCTCAAGAGAGGGATGCAGGAGTTGAAGAGAGGGATGCAGAGGCACAAGAGAGGGATGCAGAGGCACAAGAGAGGGATGCAGAGGCTTACAAATGATAAAAACCAATCTGTTACCATTAGTATGAACTAAAATGTTCCTGATTTTCCGTTTATATTACCGATGGAAGATATACACGTAAAACCGCTCTATTCCTGCTGAAACGTCGATATATGCAATAAAAACCGAACTTCTTCCCTTTTCAATATTTTACTCAGTATTTCAACGAGAAACAAATAGATGATTGAAGATGAAGTATTTAAGGTTATTATCTAATCAATTATGTGTTTGTATCATTTTTATCGTATATATAATGAATTAATAAAAATAAACTGGAAATTCACAAAAACGTGAAAAAACAGCAAAAAATTGCCTAATTCAATGATATTTTGTTTATATCACATAAAGGAAAAGGGGGGATGATAAACGTGAAAATATTACTAAATTCAATGATTTATAGTACGAAACAAAATGCAAGAAAACTTTTCTTAAAATGCAATATTATGCAAAATTCTGAGATTTGAAGGCCAAATCATATATCGTGATACTACATGAAAAAGTATCGAAATATTGGTAAAAATGAATATATTTACGTAATATCAAACTACATGAAAAACGTGAAAAAATTCACTATTATACCAAATTTGAGGTTTTAACTTCGAATCATAAAGCGAGGTTTCGTATTATTTAGATCCAAGAAAAGACACATGACAATGTTGTTTCCAATACAAATGATAAAAATCAATGTGTTTTCATTAGAATGAACTAAAATGTTCCTGATTTTTCGTTTATATTACCGACAGAAGATGTACACGTAAAACCGTTCTAATCCGGCTGAAACGTCGATATATGCAATAAAAACCGAACTTCTCCTCTTTTCAATATCTTATCAAGTATTTTAACGAGAAAGAAATAGTTGATTGAAAACGAAGTATTTAAGTTTATCATCTAATCAATTATGTGTTTGTATAATTTTTATCGTATATTTAATGAATTAATACCAATAAACTGGAAATTCACAAAAACGTGGAAAAACAGCAAAATATTGCCTAATTCGATAATATTTTGTTTATATCACATAAAGGAAAAGTGAGATGATAAACGTCAAAATATTCCTAAATTCGATGATTTTTAATACGAAACAAAATGCAAGAAAACTTGCTTAAAATGCAATATTATGCGAAATTCTGAGATTTGAAGGCCAAATCACATATCGTGATACTACATGAAATAGTATCGAAATATTGGTAAAAATGAGTCTATATACGTAATTTAAAATTACATGAAAAACATGCAAAGAGTCACTATTATACCAAATTTGAGGTTTTATCTTCGAATCATAAAGCGAGGTTTCGTATTATTTAGATCCAAGAAAAGACATATGACAATGTTGTTTCCAATACAAATGATAGAAACCAATGTGTTACCATTAGAATATACTAAAATGTTCCTGATTTTCCGTTTATATTACCGATGGAAGATATACACGTAAAACCGTTCTATTCCGGCTGAAACGTCGATATATGCAATAAAAACCGAACTTCTCCCCTTTTCAATATGTTTCTCAGTATTTCAACGAGAAACAAATAGATGATTGAAAATGAAGTATATAAGGTTATTATCTAATCAATTATGTGTTTGTATCCTTTTTATCGTATATTTAATGAATTGATAACAATAAACTGAAAATTCACAAAAACGTGGAAAAACAGCAAAATATTGCCTAATTCGATTATATTTTGTTTATATCACATAAAGGAAAAGGGGGATGATAAACGTCAAAATATTAATAATTTCAATGATTTTTAGTACAAAAACATGCTTAAAATGCAAAATATGCGAAATTCTGAGATTTGAAGACCAAATCACATATCGTGATACAACATGAAATAGTATCGAAATATTGGTAAAATGAATATATTTTCGTAATATCAAACTACAAAAAAATCGTGAAAAGAGTCACTATTATACCAAATTTGAGGTTTTATCTTTGAATCATAAAGCGAGGTTTCGTATTATTTAGATCCAAGAAAAGACATATGACAATGTTGTTTCCAATACAAATGATAAAAACCAATCTGTTACCATTAGTATGAACTAAAATGTTCCTGATTTTCCGTTTATATTACCGATGGAAGATATACACGTAAAACCGCTCTATTCCTGCTGAAACGTCGATATATGCAATAAAAACCGAACTTCTTCCCTTTTCAATATTTTACTCAGTATTTCAACGAGAAACAAATAGATGATTGAAGATGAAGTGTTTAAGGTTATTATCTAATCAATTATGTGTTTGTATCATTTTTATCGTATATATAATGAATTAATAACAATAAACTGGAAATTCACAAAAACGTGAAAAACAGCAAAAAATTGCCTAATTCAATGATATTTTGTTTATATCACATAAAGGAAAAGGGGGGATGATAAACGTGAAAATATTACTAAATTCAATGATTTATAGTACGAAACAAAATGCAAGAAAACTTTTCTTAAAATGCAATATTATGCAAAATTCTGAGATTTGAAGGCCAAATCATATATCGTGATACTACATGAAAAAGTATCGAAATATTGGTAAAAATGAATATATTTACGTAATATCAAACTACATGAAAAACGTGAAAAAATTCACTATTATACCAAATTTGAGGTTTTAACTTCGAATCATAAAGCGAGGTTTCGTATTATTTAGATCCAAGAAAAGACACATGACAATGTTGTTTTCAATACAAATGATAAAAATCAATGTGTTTTCATTAGAATGAACCAAAATGTTCCTGATTTTTCGTTTATATTATCGACAGAAGATGTACACGTAAAACCGTTCTAATCCGGCTGAAACGTCGATATATGCAATAAAAACCGAACTTCTCCTCTTTTCAATATCTTATCAAGTATTTTAACGAGAAAGAAATAGTTGATTGAAAACGAAGTATTTAAGTTTATCATCTAATCAATTATGTGTTTGTATAATTTTTATCGTATATTTAATGAATTAATACCAATAAACTGGAAATTCACAAAAACGTGGAAAAACAGCAAAATATTGCCTAATTCGATAATATTTTGTTTATATCACATAAAGGAAAAGTGAGATGATAAACGTCAAAATATTACTAAATTCGATGATTTTTAGTACGAAACAAAATGCAAGAAAACTTGCTTAAAATGCAATATTATGCGAAATTCTGAAATTTGTAGGCCAAATCACATATCGTGATACTACATGAAATAGTATCGAAATATTGGTAAAAATGAGTCTATATACGAAATATAAAACTACATGAAAAACGTGAAAAAGTCACTATTTTACCATATTTGAGGATTTTAACTTCAAATCACAGAGCGAGGTTTCGTATTATTTAGAATCAAGAAAAGACATATGACAATGTTGTTTCCAATACAAATGATATAAATCAATGTGTTTTCATTAGAATTAACTAAAATGTGCCTGATTTTCCGTTTATATTACCGATGGAAGATGTACACGTAAAACCGCAGAATTCCGGCTGAAACGTCGATATATGCAATAAAAACCGAACTTCTCCCCTTTTCAATATCTTACTCAGTATTTCAACGAGAAACAAATAGATGATTGAAGATGAAGTATTTAAGTTTATTATCTAATCAATTACATGTTTGCATCTCTTTTATCGTATATTTAATGAATTAATTCCAATAAACTTAAAATTCACAGAAACGTGGAAAAACGGCAAAATATTGCCTAATTCGATGATATTTTGTTTAAATCATATAAAGGAAAAGGGGATGATAAACGTCAAAATATTGCTAAATTCGTTAATTTTTAGTACGAAACAAAATGCAAGAATTTTGCTTAAAAATGCAACATTTGAGAAATTTTGAGATTTGAAGGCCAAATCACATATCGTGAGAAAACATGAAGTAGTATCGATATATTGGTAAAAACGAATATATTTACGTAAAATCACACCACATGAAAAACGTGAAAAAAGTCACTGTTTTACCATATTTGAGGATTTTAACTTCAAATCATAGAGGAAGGTTTCGTTTTATTTAGAACCAAGAAAAAGACATATGACAATGTTGTTTCCAATACAAATGATAAAAGTCAATGTGTTTCCATTAGAAATAACTAAAATGTTCCTGATTTTCCGTTTATATTACCGACGGAAGATGTATACATAAAACCGCTCTAATCCGGTGGAAACGTCGATATATACAATAAAAACAGAAATTCTCCCTTTTTCAATATCTTAACAAGTATTTTAACGAGAAACAAATAGTTGATTGAAAATGAGGTATTTAAGGTTAATTTCTATTCAATTATGTGTTTGCATCATTTTTATCGTATATTTAATGAATTAATAACAATAAACTGAAAATTTACAAAAACGTGGAAAAACAGCATAATATTGCCTAATTCGATGATATTTTGTTTATATCACATAAAGGAAAAGTGAGATGATAAACGTCAAAATATTCCTAAATTCGATGATTTTTAGTACGAAACAAAATGCAAGAAAACTTGCTTAAAATGCAATATTATGCGAAATTCTGAGATTTGAAGGCCAAATCACATATCGTGATACTACATGAAATAGTATCGAAATATTGGTAAAAATGAGTCTATTTACGTAATATAAAATTACATGAAAAACATGCAAAGAGTCACTATTATACCAAATTTGAGGTTTTATCTTCGAATCATAAAGCGAGGTTTCGTATTATTTAGATCCAAGAAAAGACATATGACAATGTTGTTTCCAATACAAATGATAAAAACCAATGTGTTACCATTAGAATATACTAAAATGTTCCTGATTTTCCGTTTATATTACCGATGGAAGATATACACGTAAAACCGTTCTATTCCGGCTGAAACGTCGATATATGCAATAAAAACCGAACTTCTCCCCTTTTCAATATGTTTCTCAGTATTTCAACGAGAAACAAATAGATGATTGAAAATGAAGTATATAAGGTTATTATCTAATCAATTATGTGTTTGTATCCTTTTTATCGTATATTTAATGAATTGATAACAATAAACTGAAAATTCACAAAAACGTGGAAAAACAGCAAAATATTGCCTAATTCGATTATATTTTGTTTATATCACATAAAGGAAAAGGGGGATGATAAACGTCAAAATATTACTAAATTCAATGATTTTTAGTACAAAAACATGCTTAAAATGCAAAATATGCGAAATTCTGAGATTTGAAGACCAAATCACATATCGTGATACAACATGAAATAGTATCGAAATATTGGTAAAATGAATATATTTGCGTAATATCAAACTACAAAAAAATCGTGAAAAGAGTCACTATTATACCAAATTTGAGGTTTTATCTTTGAATCATAAAGCGAGGTTTCGTATTATTTAGATCCAAGAAAAGACATAAGACAATGTTGTTTCCAATACAAATGATAAAAACCAATCTGTTACCATTAGTATGAACTAAAATGTTCCTGATTTTCCGTTTATATTACCGATGGAAGATATACACGTAAAACCGCTCTATTCCTGCTGAAACGTCGATATATGCAATAAAAACCGAACTTCTTCCCTTTTCAATATTTTACTCAGTATTTCAACGAGAAACAAATAGATGATTGAAGATGAAGTATTTAAGGTTATTATCTAATCAATTATGTGTTTGTATCATTTTTATCGTATATATAATGAATTAATAACAATAAACTGGAAATTCACAAAAACGTGAAAAAACAGCAAAAAATTGCCTAATTCAATGATATTTTGTTTATATCACATAAAGGAAAAGGGGGGATGATAAACGTGAAAATATTACTAAATTCAATGATTTATAGTACGAAACAAAATGCAAGAAAACTTTTCTTAAAATGCAATATTATGCAAAATTCTGAGATTTGAAGGCCAAATCATATATCGTGATACTACATGAAAAAGTATCGAAATATTGGTAAAAATGAATATATTTACGTAATATCAAACTACATGAAAAACGTGAAAAAATTCACTATTATACCAAATTTGAGGTTTTAACTTCGAATCATAAAGCGAGGTTTCGTATTATTTAGATCCAAGAAAAGACACATGACAATGTTGTTTCCAATACAAATGATAAAAATCAATGTGTTTTCATTAGAATGAACCAAAATGTTCCTGATTTTTCGTTTATATTATCGACAGAAGATGTACACGTAAAACCGTTCTAATCCGGCTGAAACGTCGATATATGCAATAAAAACCGAACTTCTCCTCTTTTCAATATCTTATCAAGTATTTTAACGAGAAAGAAATAGTTGATTGAAAACGAAGTATTTAAGTTTATCATCTAATCAATTATGTGTTTGTATCATTTTTATCGTATATTTAATGAATTAATACCAATAAACTGGAAATTCACAAAAACGTGGAAAAACAGCAAAATATTGCCTAATTCGATAATATTTTGTTTATATCACATAAAGGAAAAGTGAGATGATAAACGTCAAAATATTACTAAATTCGATGATTTTTAGTACGAAACAAAATGCACGAAAACTTGCTTAAAATGCAATATTATGCGAAATTCTGAAATTTGTAGGCCAAATCACATATCGTGATACTACATGAAATAGTATCGAAATATTGGTAAAAATGAGTCTATATACGAAATATAAAACTACATGAAAAACGTGAAAAAGTCACTATTTTACCATATTTGAGGATTTTAACTTCAAATCACAGAGCGAGGTTTCGTATTATTTAGAATCAAGAAAAGACATATGACAATGTTGTTTCCAATACAAATGATATAAATCAATGTGTTTTCATTAGAATTAACTAAAATGTTCCTGATTTTCCGTTTATATTACCGATGGAAGATGTACACGTAAAACCGCAGAATTCCGGCTGAAACGTCGATATATGCAATAAAAACCGAACTTCTCCCCTTTTCAATATCTTACTCAGTATTTCAACGAGAAACAAATAGATGATTGAAGATGAAGTATTTAAGTTTATTATCTAATCAATTACATGTTTGCATCTCTTTTATCGTATATTTAATTAATTAATTCCAATAAACTTAAAATTCACAGAAACGTGGAAAAACGGCAAAATATTGCCTAATTCGATGATATTTTGTTTAAATCACATAAAGGAAAAGGGGATGATAAACGTCAAAATATTGCTAAATTCGTTAATTTTTAGTACGAAACAAAATGCAAGAATTTTGCTTAAAAATGCAACATTTGAGAAATTTTGAGATTTGAAGGCCAAATCACATATCGTGAGAAAACATGTAGTAGTATCGATATATTGGTAAAAACGAATATATTTACGTAAAATCACACCACATGAAAAACGTGAAAAAAGTCACTGTTTTACCATATTTGAGGATTTTAACTTCAAATCATAGAGCAAGGTTTCGTTTTATTTAGAACCAAGAAAAAGACATATGACAATGTTGTTTCCAATACAAATGATAAAAGTCAATGTGTTTCCATTAGAAATAACTAAAATGTTCCTGATTTTCCGTTTATATTACCGACGGAAGATGTATACATAAAACCGCTCTAATCCGGCGGAAACGTCGATATATACAATAAAAACAGAAATTCTCCCTTTTTCAATATCTTAACAAGTATTTTAACGAGAAACAAATAGTTGATTGAAAATGAGGTATTTAAGGTTAATTTCTATTCAATTATGTGTTTGCATCATTTTTATCGTATATTTAATGAATTAATAACAATAAACTGAAAATTTACAAAAACGTGGAAAAACAGCATAATATTGCCTAATTCGATGATATTTTGTTTATATCACATAAAGGAAAAGTGAGATGATAAACGTCAAAATATTCCTAAATTCGATGATTTTTAGTACGAAACAAAATGCAAGAAAACTTGCTTAAAATGCAATATTATGCGAAATTCTGAGATTTGAAGGCCAAATCACATATCGTGATACTACATGAAATAGTATCGAAATATTGGTAAAAATGAGTCTATTTACGTAATATAAAATTACATGAAAAACATGCAGAGTCACTATTATACCAAATTTGAGGTTTTATCTTCGAATCATAAAGCGAGGTTTCGTATTATTTAGATCCAAGAAAAGACATATGACAATGTTGTTTCCAATACAAATGATAAAAACCAATGTGTTACCATTAGAATATACTAAAATGTTCCTGATTTTCCGTTTATATTACCGATGGAAGATATACACGTAAAACCGTTCTATTCCGGCTGAAACGTCGATATATGCAATAAAAACCGAACTTCTCCCCTTTTCAATATGTTTCTCAGTATTTCAACGAGAAACAAATAGATGATTGAAAATGAAGTATATAAGGTTATTATCTAATCAATTATGTGTTTGTATCCTTTTTATCGTATATTTAATGAATTGATAACAATAAACTGAAAATTCACAAAAACGTGGAAAAACAGCAAAATATTGCCTAATTCGATTATATTTTGTTTATATCACATAAAGGAAAAGGGGGATGATAAACGTCAAAATATTACTAAATTCAATGATTTTTAGTACAAAAACATGCTTAAAATGCAAAATATGCGAAATTCTGAGATTTGAAGACCAAATCACATATCGTGATACAACATGAAATAGTATCGAAATATTGGTAAAATGAATATATTTTCGTAATATCAAACTACAAAAAAATCGTGAAAAGAGTCACTATTATACCAAATTTGAGGTTTTATCTTTGAATCATAAAGCGAGGTTTCGTATTATTTAGATCCAAGAAAAGACATATGACAATGTTGTTTCCAATACAAATGATAAAAACCAATCTGTTACCATTAGTATGAACTAAAATGATCCTGATTTTCCGTTTATATTACCGATGGAAGATATACACGTAAAACCGCTCTATTCCTGCTGAAACGTCGATATATGCAATAAAAACCGAACTTCTTCCCTTTTCAATATTTTACTCAGTATTTCAACGAGAAACAAATAGATGATTGAAGATGAAGTATTTAAGGTTATTATCTAATCAATTATGTGTTTGTATCATTTTTATCGTATATATAATGAATTAATAACAATAAACTGGAAATTCACAAAAACGTGAAAAAACAGCAAAAAATTGTCTAATTCAATGATATTTTGTTTATATCACATAAAGGAAAAGGGGGGATGATAAACGTGAAAATATTACTAAATTCAATGATTTATAGTACGAAACAAAATGCAAGAAAACTTTTCTTAAAATGCAATATTATGCAAAATTCTGAGATTTGAAGGCCAAATCATATATCGTGATACTTACATGAAAAAGTATCGAAATATTGGTAAAAATGAATATATTTACGTAATATCAAACTACATGAAAAACGTGAAAAAATTCACTATTATACCAAATTTGAGGTTTTAACTTCGAATCATAAAGCGAGGTTTCGTATTATTTAGATCCAAGAAAAGACACATGACAATGTTGTTTCCAATACAAATGATAAAAATCAATGTGTTTTCATTAGAATGAACTAAAATGTTCCTGATTTTTCGTTTATATTACCGACAGAAGATGTACACGTAAAACCGTTCTAATCCGGCTGAAACGTCGATATATGCAATAAAAACCGAACTTCTCCTCTTTTCAATATCTTATCAAGTATTTTAACGAGAAAGAAATAGTTGATTGAAAACGAAGTATTTAAGTTTATCATCTAATCAATTATGTGTTTGTATCATTTTTATCGTATATTTAATGAATTAATACCAATAAACTGGAAATTCACAAAAACGTGGAAAAACAGCAAAATATTGCCTAATTCGATAATATTTTGTTTATATCACATAAAGGAAAAGTGAGATGATAAACGTCAAAATATTCCTAAATTCGATGATTTTTAATACGAAACAAAATGCAAGAAAACTTGCTTAAAATGCAATATTATGCGAAATTCTGAGATTTGAAGGCCAAATCACATATCGTGATACTACATGAAATAGTATCGAAATATTGGTAAAAATGAGTCTATTTACGTAATTTAAAATTACATGAAAAACATGCAAAGAGTCACTATTATACCAAATTTGAGGTTTTATCTTCGAATCATAAAGCGAGGTTTCGTATTATTTAGATCCAAGAAAAGACATATGACAATGTTGTTTCCAATACAAATGATAAAAACCAATGTGTTACCATTAGAATATACTAAAATGTTCCTGATTTTCCGTTTATATTACCGATGGAAGATATACACGTAAAACCGTTCTATTCCGGCTGAAACGTCGATATATGCAATAAAAACCGAACTTCTCCCCTTTTCAATATGTTTCTCAGTATTTCAACGAGAAACAAATAGATGATTGAAAATGAAGTATATAAGGTTATTATCTAATCAATTATGTGTTTGTATCCTTTTTATCGTATATTTAATGAATTGATAACAATAAACTGAAAATTCACAAAAACGTGGAAAAACAGCAAAATATTGCCTAATTCGATTATATTTTGTTTATATCACATAAAGGAAAAGGGGGATGATAAACGTCAAAATATTAATAAATTCAATGATTTTTAGTACAAAAACATGCTTAAAATGCAAAATATGCGAAATTCTGAGATTTGAAGACCAAATCACATATCGTGATACAACATGAAATAGTATCGAAATATTGGTAAAATGAATATATTTTCGTAATATCAAACTACAAAAAAATCGTGAAAAGAGTCACTATTATACCAAATTTGAGGTTTTATCTTTGAATCATAAATCTATTTGTTTCTCGTTGAAATACTGAGTAAGATATTGAAAAGGGGAGAAGTTCGGTTTTTATTGCATATATCGACGTTTCAGCCGGAATAGAGCGGTTTTACTTCCATCGGTAATATAAATGGAAAATCAGGAACATTTTATTTAATTCTAATGAAAACACATTGATTTTTATCATTTGTATTGGAAACAACATTGTCATATGTCTTTTCTTGGATCTAAATAATACGAAACCTCGCTTTACGATTAAAATTTAAAATCCACAAATTTGGAATAATAGTGACTTTTTCACGTTTTTCATGTAGTTTGATATTACGTAAATATATTCATTTTTACCAATATTTCGATACTATTTCATGTAGTATTGCGCTGTGTGATTTGGCCTTCAAATCTCATAATTTCGCATAATATTGCATTTTAGTTACTTTTTTCACGTTTTTCATGTAGTTTGATATTACGTAAATATATTCAATTTTACCAATATTTCGATACTTTTTCATGTAGTATCGCGCTGTGTGATTTGGCCTTCAAATCTCATAATTTCGCATAATATTGCATTTTAGTTACTTTTTTCACGTTTTTCATGTAGTTTGATATTACGTATATATATTCATTTTTACCAATATTTCGATACTTTTTCATGTAGTATCACGATATGTGATTTGGCTTTCAAATCTCAGAATTTCGCATAATCATCTTCAATTTTTTAGTTACTTTTTTCACGTTTTTTATATAGTTTGATATTACGTAAATATATTCATTTTTACCAATATTTCGATACATTTTTCATGTAGTATCACGATATGTGATTTGGCCTTCAAATCTCAGAATTTCGCATAATATTGCATTTTAAGCAAGTTTTCTTGAATTTTGTTTCGTACTATAAATCAACGAATTTTGTAATATTTTGACGTTTATCATCCCCCTTTTTTTATGTGATATAAACAAAATATCATCGAATTGTGCAATATTTTGCTGTTTTTCCACGTTTTTGTGAATTTCCAGTGTATTGTTATTAATTCATTAAATATACGATAAAAATGATACAAACACATAACTGATTAGATAATAACCTTAAATACTTCATTTTCAATCATCTATTTGTTTCTCGTTGAAATACTGAGTAAGATATTGAAAAGGGGAGAAGTTCGGTTTTTATTGCATATATCGACGTTTCAGCCGGAATAGAGCGGTTTTACGTGTATATCTTCCATCGGTAATATAAATGGAAAATCAGGAACATTTTATTTAATTCTAATGAAAACACATTGATTTTTATCATTTGGTTTGGAAACAACATTGTCATATGTCTTTTCTTGGATCTAAATAATACGAAACCTCGCTTTACGATTAGAATTTAAAATCCACAAATTTGGAATAATAGTGACTTTTTTCACGTTATGCATGTAGTTTGATAATACTTAAATATATTCATTTTTACCAATATTTCGATACTATTTCATGTAGTATCGCGCTGTGTGATTTGGCCTTCAAATCTCATAATTTCGCATAATATTGCATTTTAGTTACTTTTTTCACGTTTTCATGTAGTTTCATATTACGTAAATATATTCAATTTTACCAATATTTCGATACTTTTTCATGTAGTATCGCGCTGTGTTATTTGGCCTTCAAATCTCATAATTTCGCATAATATTGCATTTTAGTTACTTTTTTCACGTTTTTCATGTAGTTTGATATTACGTAAATATATTCATTTTTACCAATATTTCGATACTTTTTCATGTAGTATCACGATATGTGATTTGGCTTTCTAATCTCAGAATTTCGCATAATATTGCATTTTGTTACTTTTTTCACGTTTTTCATGTAGTTTGATATTACGTAAATATATTCATTTTACCAATATTTCGATACTATTTCATGTAGTATCACGATATGTGATTTGGCTTTCTAATCTCAGAATTTCGCATAATATTGCATTTTAAGCAAGTTTTCTTGCGTTTTGTTTCGTACTAAACATCATCGAATTTAGCAATATTTTGACGTTTATCATCCTCTTTTCCTTTATGTGATAGAAACAAAATATCATCGAATTAGGCAATATTTTGCCGTTTTTCCACGTTTTTGTGAATTTTCAGTTTATTGGTATTAATTCATTAAATATACGATAAAAATGATACAAACACGTAATTGATTAGATAATAAACTTAAATACTTCATCTTCAATCATCTACTTGTTTCTCGTTGAAATACTGAGTAGGATATTGAAAAGGGGAGAAGTTCGGTTTTTATTGAATATATCGACGTTTCAGCCGAAATTGTGAAGTTTTACGTGTACATCTTCCATCGGTAATATAAACGGAAAATCAGGAACATTTTAGTTCATTCTAATGAAAACGTATTGATTTTTATCATTTGTATTGGAAACAATATTGTCATGTCTTTTCTTGGATCTAAATAATACGAAACCTCACTTTATGATTCGAAGTTAAAAGAACAAATTTGGTATAATAGTGACTTTTTTCACGTTTTTCATGTAGTTTGATATTACGTAAATATATTCATTTTTACCAATATTTCGATGCTTTTTCAGGTAGTATCACGATATGTGATTGGGCCTTCAAATCTCATAATTTCGCATAATATTGCATTTTAGTTATTTTTTTCATGTTTTTCATGTAGTTTGATATTACGTAAATATATTCATTTTTACCAATATTTCGATGCTTTTTCAAATAGTATTACGATATGTGATTTGGCTTTCAAATCTCAGAATTTTCGCATAATATTGCATTTTAGTTATTTTTTTACGTTTTTCATGTAGTTTGATATTACGTAAATATATTCATTTTTACCAATATTTCGATACTATTTCATGTAGTATCGCGCTGTGTGATTTGGCCTTCAAATCTCATAATTTCGCATAATATTGCATTTTAGTTACTTTTTTCACGTTTTTCATGTAGTTTGATATTACGTAAATATATTCAATTTTACCAATATATCGATACTTTTTCATGTAGTATCGCGCTGTGTGATTTGGCCTTCAAATCTCATAATTTCGCATAATATTGCATTTTAGTTACTTTTTTCACGTTTTTCATGTAGTTTGATATTACGTAAATATATTCATTTTTACCAATATTTCGATACTTTTTCATGTAGTATCACGATATGTGATTTGGCTTTCAAATCTCAGAATTTCGCATAATCATCTTCAATTTTTTAGTTACTTTTTTCACGTTTTTTATATAGTTTGATATTACGTAAATATATTCATTTTTACCAATATTTCGATACTTTTTCATGTAGTATCACGATATGTGATTTGGCCTTCAAATCTCAGAATTTCGCATAATATTGCATTTTAAGCAAGTTTTCTTGCATTTTGTTTCGTACTATAAATCAACGAATTTTGTAATATTTTGACGTTTATCATCCCCTTTTTTTTTTATGTGATATAAACAAAATATCATCGAATTGTGCAATATTTTGCTGTTTTTCCACGTTTTTGTGAATTTCCAGTTTATTGTTATTAATTCATTAAATATACGATAAAAATGATACAAACACATAATTGATTAGATAATAACCTTAAATACTTCATTTTCAATCATCTATTTGTTTCTCGTTGAAATACTGAGTAAGATATTGAAAAGGGGAGAAGTTCGGTTTTTATTGCATATATCGACGTTTCAGCCGGAATAGAGTGGTTTTACGTGTACATCTTCCATCGGTAATATAAATAGAAAATCAGGAACATTTTATTTAATTCTAAAGAAAACACATTGATTTTTATCATTTGTATTGAAAGCAACATTGTCATATGTCTTTTCTTGGATCTAAATAGTATGAAACCTCGCTTTACGATTCGAAGTTAAAATCTACAGATTTGGAATAATAGTGACTTTTTTCACGTTTTTCATGTAGTTTGATATTACGTAAATATATTCATTTTTACCAATATTTTGATACTATTTCATGTAGTATCGCGCTGTGTGATTTGGCCTTCAAATCTCATAATTTCGCATAATATTGCATTTTAGTTACTTTTTTCACGTTTTTCATGTACTTTGATATTACGGAAATATATTCATTTTTACCAATATTTCGATACATTTTCATGTAGTATCACGATATGTGATTTGGCCTTCAAATCTCAGAATTTCGCATAATATTGCATTGAAGCAAGTTTTCTTGCATTTTGTTTCGTACTATATATCATCGAATTTAGTAATATTTTGACGTTTATCATCCCCCTTTTACTCTATGTGATATAAACAAAATATCATCGAATTAGGCAATATTTTGCAGTTTTTTAACGTTTTTGTGAATTTCCAGTTTATTGTAATTAATTCCATAAATATACGATAAAAATGATACAAACACATAATTGATTAGATTATAACCTTAAATACTTCATTTTCAATCATCTATTTGTTTCTCGTTGAAATACTGAGTAAGATATTGAAAAGGGGAGAAGTTCGGTTTTTATTGCATATATCGACGTTTCAGCCGGAATAGAGCGGTTTTACTTCCATCGGTAATGTAAATGGAAAATCAGGAACATTTTATTTAATTCTAATGAAAACACATTGATTTTTATCATTTGTATTGGAAACAACATTGTCATATGTCTTTTCTTGGATCTAAATAATACGAAACCTCGCTTTACGATTAGAATTTAAAATCCACAAATTTGGAATAATAGTGACTTTTTCACGTTTTTCATGTAGTTTGATAGTACGTAAATATATTCATTTTTACCAATATTTCGATACTATTTCATGTAGTATCGCGCTGTGTGATTTGGCCTTCAAATCTCATAATTTCGCATAATATTGCATTTTAGTTACTTTTTTCACGTTTTTCATGTAGTTTGATATTACGTAAATATATTCAATTTTACCAATATTTCGATACTTTTTCATGTTGTATCGCGCTGTGTGATTTGGCCTTCAAATCTCATAATTTCGCATAATATTGCATTTTAGTTACTTTTTTCACGTTTTTCATGTAGTTTGATATTACGTAAATATATTCATTTTTACCAATATTTCGATACTTTTTCATGTAGTATCACGATATGTGATTTGGCTTTCAAATCTCAGAATTTCGCATAATCATCTTCAATTTTTTAGTTACTTTTTTCACGTTTGTTATGTAATTTGATATTACGTAAATATATTCATTTTTACCAATATTTCGATACTTTTTCATGTAGTATCGCGCTGTGTGATTTGGCCTTCAAATCTCATAATTTCGCATAATATTGCATTTTAGTTACTTTTTTCACGTTTTTCATGTAGTTTGATATTACGTATATATATTCATTTTTACCAATATTTCGATACTTTTTCATGTAGTATCACGATATGTGATTTGGCTTTCAAATCTCAGAATTTCGCATAATCATCTTCAATTTTTTAGTTACTTTTTTCACGTTTTTTATATAGTTTGATATTACGTAAATATATTCATTTTTACCAATATTTCGATACTTTTTCATGTAGTATCACGATATGTGATTTGGCCTTCAAATCTCAGAATTTCGCATAATATTGCATTTTAAGCAAGTTTTCTTGCATTTTGTTTCGTACTATAAATCAACGAATTTTGTAATATTTTGACGTTTATCATCCCCTTTTTTTTATGTGATATAAACAAAATATCATCGAATTGTGCAATATTTTGCTGTTTTTCCACGTTTTTGTGAATTTCCAGTTTATTGTTATTAATTCATTAAATATACGATAAAAATGATACAAACACATAATTGATTAGATAATAACCTTAAATACTTCATTTTCAATCATCTATTTGTTTCTCGTTGAAATACTGAGTAAGATATTGAAAAGGGGAGAAGTTCGGTTTTTATTGCATATATCGACGTTTCAGCCGGAATAGAGTGGTTTTACGTGTACATCTTCCATCGGTAATATAAATAGAAAATCAGGAACATTTTATTTAATTCTAAAGAAAACACATTGATTTTTATCATTTGTATTGAAAGCAACATTGTCATATGTCTTTTCTTGGATCTAAATAGTATGAAACCTCGCTTTACGATTCGAAGTTAAAATCTACAGATTTGGAATAATAGTGACTTTTTTCACGTTTTTCATGTAGTTTGATATTACGTAAATATATTCATTTTTACCAATATTTTGATACTATTTCATGTAGTATCGCGCTGTGTGATTTGGCCTTCAAATCTCATAATTTCGCATAATATTGCATTTTAGTTACTTTTTTCACGTTTTTCATGTACTTTGATATTACGGAAATATATTCATTTTTACCAATATTTCGATACATTTTCATGTAGTATCACGATATGTGATTTGGCCTTCAAATCTCAGAATTTCGCATAATATTGCATTGAAGCAAGTTTTCTTGCATTTTGTTTCGTACTATATATCATCGAATTTAGTAATATTTTGACGTTTATCATCCCCCTTTTACTCTATGTGATATAAACAAAATATCATCGAATTAGGCAATATTTTGCAGTTTTTTAACGTTTTTGTGAATTTCCAGTTTATTGTAATTAATTCCATAAATATACGATAAAAATGATACAAACACATAATTGATTAGATTATAATCTTAAATACTTCATTTTCAATCATCTATTTGTTTCTCGTTGAAATACTGAGTAAGATATTGAAAAGGGGAGAAGTTCGGTTTTTATTGCATATATCGACGTTTCAGCCGGAATAGAGCGGTTTTACTTCCATCGGTAATATAAATGGAAAATCAGGAACATTTTATTTAATTCTAATGAAAACACATTGATTTTTATCATTTGTATTGGAAACAACATTGTCATATGTCTTTTCTTGGATCTAAATAATACGAAACCTCGCTTTACGATTAGAATTTAAAATCCACAAATTTGGAATAATAGTGACTTTTTCACGTTTTTCATGTAGTTTGATATTACGTAAATATATTCATTTTTACCAATATTTCGATACTATTTCATGTAGTATCGCGCTGAGTGATTTGGCCTTCAAATCTCATAATTTCGCATAATATTGCATTTTAGTTACTTTTTTCACGTTTTTCATGTAGTTTGATATTACGTAAATATATTCAATTTTACCAATATTTCGATACTTTTTCATGTTGTATCGCGCTGTGTGATTTGGCCTTCAAATCTCATAATTTCGCATAATATTGCATTTTAGTTACTTTTTTCACGTTTTTCATGTAGTTTGATATTACGTAAATATATTCATTTTTACCAATATTTCGATACTTTTTCATGTAGTATCACGATATGTGATTTGGCTTTCAAATCTCAGAATTTCGCATAATCATCTTCAATTTTTTAGTTACTTTTTTTACCGTTTGTTATGTAATTTGATATTACGTAAATATATTCATTTTTACCAATATTTCGATACTTTTTCATGTAGTATCGCGCTGTGTGATTTGGCCTTCAAATCTCATAATTTCGCATAATATTGCATTTTAGTTATTTTTTTCACGTTTTTCATGTAGTTTGATATTACGTATATATATTCATTTTTACCAATATTTCGATACTTTTTCATGTAGTATGACGATATGTGATTTGGCTTTCAAATCTCAGAATTTCGCATAATCATCTTCAATTTTTTAGTTACTTTTTTCACGTTTTTTATATAGTTTGATATTACGTAAATATATTCATTTTTACCAATATTTCGATACTTTTTCATGTAGTATCACGATATGTGATTTGGCCTTCAAATCTCAGAATTTCGCATAATATTGCATTTTAAGCAAGTTTTCTTGAATTTTGTTTCGTACTATAAATCAACGAATTTTGTAATATTTTGACGTTTATCATCCCCCTTTTTTATGTGATATAAACAAAATATCATCGAATTGTGCAATATTTTGCTGTTTTTCCACGTTTTTGTGAATTTCCAGTTTATTGTTATTAATTCATTAAATATGCGATAAAAATGATACAAACACATAATTGATTAGATAATAACCTTAAATACTTCATTTTCAATCATCTATTTGTTTCTCGTTGAAATACTGAGTAAGATATTGAAAAGGGGAGAAGTTCGGTTTTTATTGCATATATCGACGTTTCAGCCGGAATAGAGCGGTTTTACGTGTACATCTTCCATCGGTAATATAAATGGAAAATCAGGAACATTTTATTTAATTCTAATGAAAACACATTGATTTTTATCATTTGGTTTGGAAACAACATTCCTTATTTATACTCATTTATATGTCTTTTCTTGGATCTAAATAATACGAAACCTCGCTTTACGATTAGAATTTAAAATCCACAAATTTGGAATAATAGTGACTTTTTTCACGTTTTGCATGTAGTTTGATAATACTTAAATATATTCATTTTTAACAATATTTCGATACTATTTCATGTAGTATCGCGCTGTGTGATTTGGCCTTCAAATCTCATAATTTCGCATAATATTGCATTTTAGTTACTTTTTTCACGTTTTCATGTAGTTTCATATTACGTAAATATATTCAATTTTACCAATATTTCGATACTTTTTCATGTAGTTTCGCGCTGTGTTATTTGGCCTTCAAATCTCATAATTTCGCATAATATTGCATTTTAGTTACTTTTTTCACGTTTTTCATGTAGTTTGATATTACGTAAATATATTCATTTTTACCAATATTTCGATACTTTTTCATGTAGTATCACGATATGTGATTTGGCTTTCTAATCTCAGAATTTCGCATAATATTGCATTTAGTTACTTTTTTCACGTTTTTCATGTAGTTTGATATTACGTAAATATATTCATTTTTACCAATATTTCGATACTTTTTCATGTAGTATCACATGTGATTTGGCTTTCTAATCTCAGAATTTCGCAAATTTTTGCATTTTAAGCAAGTTTTCTTGCGTTTTGTTTCGTACTATAAATCAACGAATTTAGTAATATTTTGACGTTTATAATCCCCCTTTTCCTTTATGTGATATAAACAAAATATCATCGAATTAGGCAATATTTTGCTGTTTTTCTACGTTTTTGTGAATTTCCAATTTATTGTATTTAATTCATTAAATACACGATAAAAATGATACAAACACATAATTGATTAGATAATAACCTTAAATACTTCATTTTCAATCATCTATTTGTTTCTCGTTGAAATACTGTTTAAGATATTGGAAAAAGGGAGAAGTTCGGTTTTTATTGCATATATCGACGTTTCAGCCGGAATAGAGCGGTTTTACGTGTACATCTTCCATCGGTAATATAAACGGAAAATCAGGAACATTTTAGTTTATTCTAATGAAAACACATTGATTTTTATCAATTGTATTGGAAACAACATTGTCATATGTCTTTTCTTGGATCTAAATAATACGAAACCTCGCTTTATGATTCGAAGTTAAAATCCACAAATTTGGAATAATAGTGACTTTTTTCACGTTTTTCATGTAGTTTGATATTACGTAAATATATTCATTTTTACCAATATTTCGATACTATTTCATGTAGTATCACGATATGTGATTTGGCCTTCATATCTCAGATTTTCGCATAATATTGCATTTTAAGCAAGTTTTCTGGCATTTTGTTTCTTACTAAACATCATCGAATTTAGCAATATTTTGACGTTTATCATCCTCTTTTCCTTTATGTGATAGAAACAAAATATCATCGAAATAGGCAATATTTTGCCGTTTTTCCACGTTTTTGTGAATTTTCAGTTTATTGGTATTAATTCATTAAATATACGATAAAAATGATGCAAACACGTAATTGATTAGATAATAAACTTAAATACTTCATCTTCAATCATCTACTTGTTTCTCGTTGAAATACTGAGTAGGATATTGAAAAGGGGAGAAGTTCGGTTTTTATTGAATATATCGACGTTTCAGCCGGAATAGAGTGGTTTTACGTGTACATCTTCCATCGGTAATATAAATAGAAAATCAGGAACATTTTATTTAATTCTAAAGAAAACACATTGATTTTTATCATTTGTATTGAAAGCAACATTGTCATATGTCTTTTCTTGGATCTAAATAGTATGAAACCTCGCTTTACGATTCGAAGTTAAAATCTACAGATTTGGAATAATAGTGACTTTTTTCACGTTTTTCATGTAGTTTGATATTACGTAAATATATTCATTTATACCAATATTTTGATACTATTTCATGTAGTATCGCGCTGTGTGATTTGGCCTTCAAATCTCATAATTTCGCATAATATTGCATTTTAGTTACTTTTTTCACGTTTTTCATGTACTTTGATATTACGTAAATATATTCATTTTTACCAATATTTCGATACATTTTCATGTAGTATCACGATATGTGATTTGGCCTTCAAATCTCAGAATTTCGCATAATATTGCATTGAAGCAAGTTTTCTTGCATTTTGTTTCGTACTATATATCATCGAATTTAGTAATATTTTGACGTTTATCATCCCCCCTTTTACTCTATGTGATATAAACAAAATATCATCGAATTAGGCAATATTTTGCAGTTTTTTAACGTTTTTGTGAATTTCCAGTTTATTGTAATTAATTCCATAAATATACGATAAAAATGATACAAACACATAATTGATTAGATTATAACCTTAAATACTTCATTTTCAATCATCTATTTGTTTCTCGTTGAAATACTGAGTAAGATATTGAAAAGGGGAGAAGTTCGGTTTTTATTGCATATATCGACGTTTCAGCCGGAATAGAGCGGTTTTACTTCCATCGGTAATATAAATGGAAAATCAGGAACATTTTATTTAATTCTAATGAAAACACATTGATTTTTATCATTTGTATTGGAAACAACATTGTCATATGTCTTTTCTTGGATCTAAATAATACGAAACCTCGCTTTACGATTAAAATTTAAAATCCACAAATTTGGAATAATAGTGACTTTTTCACGTTTTTCATGTAGTTTGATATTACGTAAATATATTCATTTTTACCAATATTTCGATACTATTTCATGTAGTATCGCGCTGTGTGATTTGGCCTTCAAATCTCATAATTTCGCATAATATTGCATTTTAGTTACTTTTTTCACGTTTTTCATGTAGTTTGATATTACGTAAATATATTCAATTTTACCAATATTTCGATACTTTTTCATGTTGTATCGCGCTGTGTGATTTGGCCTTCAAATCTCATAATTTCGCATAATATTGCATTTTAGTTACTTTTTTCACGTTTTTCATGTAGTTTGATATTACGTAAATATATTCATTTTTACCAATATTTCGATACTTTTTCATGTAGTATCACGATATGTGATTTGGCTTTCAAATCTCAGAATTTCGCAAAATCATCTTCAATTTTTTAGTTACTTTTTTCACGTTTGTTATGTAATTTGATATTACGTAAATAAATTCATTTTTACCAATATTTCGATACTTTTTCATGTAGTATCGCGCTGTGTGATTTGGCCTTCAAATCTCATAATTTCGCATAATATTGCATTTTAGTTACTTTTTTCACGTTTTTCATGTAGTTTGATATTACGTATATATATTCATTTTTACCAATATTTCGATACTTTTTCATGTAGTATCACGATATGTGATTTGGCTTTCAAATCTCAGAATTTCGCATAATCATCTTCAATTTTTTAGTTACTTTTTTCACGTTTTTTATATAGTTTGATATTACGTAAATATATTCATTTTTACCAATATTTCGATACTTTTTCATGTAGTATCACGATATGTGATTTGGCCTTCAAATCTCAGAATTTCGCATAATATTGCATTTTAAGCAAGTTTTCTTGAATTTTGTTTCGTACTATAAATCAACGAATTTTGTAATATTTTGACGTTTATCATCCCCCTTTTTTTATGTGATATTAACAAAATATCATCGAATTGTGCAATATTTTGCTGTTTTTCCACGTTTTTGTGAATTTCCAGTTTATTGTTATTAATTCATTAAATATACGATAAAAATGATACAAACACATAATTGACTAGATAATAACCTTAAATACTTCATTTTCAATCATCTATTTGTTTCTCGTTGAAATACTGAGTAAGATATTGAAAAGGGGAGAAGTTCGGTTTTTATTGCATATATCGACGTTTCAGCCGGAATAGAGCGGTTTTACGTGTACATCTTCCATCGGTAATATAAATAGAAAATCAGGAACATTTTATTTAATTCTAATGAAAACACATTGATTTTTATCATTTGGTTTGGAAACAACATTGTCATATGTCTTTTCTTGGATCTAAATAATACGAAACCTCGCTTTACGATTAGAATTTAAAATCCACAAATTTGGAATAATAGTGACTTTTTTCACGTTATGCATGTAGTTTGATAATACTTAAATATATTCATTTTTACCAATATTTCGATACTATTTCATGTAGTATCGCGCTGTGTGATTTGGCCTTCAAATCTCATAATTTCGCATAATATTGCATTTTAGTTACTTTTTTCACGTTTTCATGTAGTTTCATATTACGTAAATATATTCAATTTTACCAATATTTCGATACTTTTTCATGTAGTATCGCGCTGTGTTATTTGGCCTTCAAATCTCATAATTTCGCATAATATTGCATTTTAGTTACTTTTTTCACGTTTTTCATGTAGTTTGATATTACGTAAATATATTCATTTTTACCAATATTTCGATACTTTTTCATGTAGTATCACGATATGTGATTTGGCTTTCTAATCTCAGAATTTCGCATAATATTGCATTTTGTTACTTTTTTCACGTTTTTCATGTAGTTTGATATTACGTAAATATATTCATTTTTACCAATATTTCGATAATTTTTCATGGAGTATCACGATATGTGATTTGGCTTTCTAATCTCAGAATTTCGCATAATATTGCATTTTAAGCAAGTTTTCTTGCGTTTTGTTTCGTACTATAAATCAACGAATTTAGTAATATTTTGACGTTTATAATCCCCCTTTTCCTTTATGTGATATAAACAAAATATCATCGAATTAGGCAATATTTTGCTGTTTTTCTACGTTTTTGTGAATTTCCAATTTATTGTATTTAATTCATTAAATACACGATAAAAATGATACAAACACATAATTGATTAGATAATAACCTTAAATACTTCATTTTCAATCATCTATTTGTTTCTCGTTGAAATACTGTGTAAGATATTGGAAAAAGGGAGAAGTTCGGTTTTTATTGCATATATCGACGTTTCAGCCGGAATAGAGCGGTTTTACGTGTACATCTTCCATCGGTAATATAAACGGAAAATCAGGAACATTTTAGTTTATTCTAATGAAAACTCATTGATTTTTATCATTTGTATTGGAAACAACATTGTCATATGTCTTTTCTTGGATCTAAATAATACGAAACCTCGCTTTATGATTCGAAGTTAAAATCCACAAATTTGGAATAATAGTGACTTTTTTCACGTTTTTCATGTAGTTTGATATTACGTAAATATATTCATTTTTACCAATATTTCGATACTATTTCATGTAGTATCACGATATGTGATTTGGCCTTCATATCTCAGATTTTCGCATAATATTGCATTTTAAGCAAGTTTTCTTGCATTTTGTTTCTTACTAAACATCATCGAATTTAGCAATATTTTGACGTTTATCATCCTCTTTTCCTTTATGTGATAGAAACAAAATATCATCGAATTAGGCAATATTTTGCCGTTTTTCCACGTTTTTGTGAATTTTCAGTTTAATGGTATTAATTCATTAAATATACGATAAAAATGATGCAAACACGTAATTGATTAGATAATAAACTTAAATACTTCATCTTCAATCATCTACTTGTTTCTCGTTGAAATACTGAGTAGGATATTGAAAAGGGGAGAAGTTCGGTTTTTATTGAATATATCGACGTTTCAGCCGAAATTGTGAAGTTTTACGTGTACATCTTCCATCGGTAATATAAACGGAAAATCAGGAACATTTTAGTTCATTCTAATGAAAACGTATTGATTTTTATCATTTGTATTGGAAACAATATTGTCATGTCTTTTCTTGGATCTAAATAATACGAAACCTCACTTTATGATTCGAAGTTAAAACAACAAATTTGGTATAATAGTGACTTTTTTCACGTTTTTCATGTAGTTTGATATTACGTAAATATATTCATTTTTACCAATATTTCGATGCTTTTTCAGGTAGTATCACGATATGTGATTGGGCCTTCAAATCTCATAATTTCGCATAATATTGCATTTTAGTTATTTTTTTCATGTTTTTCATGTAGTTTGATATTACGTAAATATATTCATTTTTACCAATATTTCGATGCTTTTTCAAATAGTATTACGATATGTGATTTGGCTTTCAAATCTCAGAATTTCGCATAATATTGCATTTTAGTTATTTTTTCACGTTTTTCATGTAGTTTGATATTACGTAAATATATTCATTTTTACCAATATTTCGATACTATTTCATGTAGTATCGCGCTGTGTGATTTGGCCTTCAAATCTCATAATTTCGCATAATATTGCATTTTAGTTACTTTTTTCACGTTTTTCATGTAGTTTGATATTACGTAAATATATTCAATTTTACCAATATTTCGATACTTTTTCATGTAGTATCGCGCTGTGTGATTTGGCCTTCAAATCTCATAATTTCGCATAATATTGCATTTTAGTTACTTTTTTCACGTTTTTCATGTAGTTTGATATTACGTAAATATATTCATTTTTACCAATATTTCGATACTTTTTCATGTAGTATCACGATATGTGATTTGGCTTTCAAATCTCAGAATTTCGCATAATCATCTTCAATTTTTTAGTTACTTTTTTCACGTTTTTTATATTGTTTGATATTACGTAAATATATTAATTTTTACCAATATTTCGATACTTTTTCATGTAGTATCACGATATGTGATTTGGCCTTCAAATCTCAGAATTTCGCATAATATTGCATTTTAAGCAAGTTTTCTTCCATTTTGTTTCGTACTATAAATCAACGAATTTTGTAATATTTTGACGTTTATCATCCCCTTTTTTTTATGTGATATAAACAAAATATCATCGAATTGTGCAATATTTTGCTGTTTTTCCACGTTTTTGTGAATTTCCAGTTTATTGTTATTAATTCATTAAATATACGATAAAAATGATACAAACACATAATTGATTAGATAATAACCTTAAATACTTCATTTTCAATCATCTATTTGTTTCTCGTTGAAATACTGAGTAAGATATTGATAAGGGGAGAAGTTCGGTTTTTATTGCATATATCGACGTTTCAGCCGGAATAGAGTGGTTTTACGTGTACATCTTCCATCGGTAATATAAATAGAAAATCAGGAACATTTTATTTAATTCTAAAGAAAACACATTGATTTTTATCATTTGTATTGAAAGCAACATTGTCATATGTCTTTTCTTGGATCTAAATAGTATGAAACCTCGCTTTACGATTCGAAGTTAAAATCTACAGATTTGGAATAATAGTGACTTTTTTCACGTTTTTCATGTAGTTTGATATTACGTAAATATATTCATTTTTACCAATATTTTGATACTATTTCATGTAGTATCGCGCTGTGTGATTTGGCCTTCAAATCTCATAATTTCGCATAATATTGCATTTTAGTTACTTTTTTCACGTTTTTCATGTAGTTTGATATTACGTAAATATATTCATTTTTACCAATATTTCGATACTTTTTCATGTAGTATCACGATATGTGATTTGGCTTTCAAATCTCAGAATTTCGCATAATCATCTTCAATTTTTTAGTTACTTTTTTCACGTTTGTTATGTAATTTGATATTACGTAAATAAATTCATTTTTACCAATATTTCGATACTTTTTCATGTAGTATCGCGCTGTGTGATTTGGCCTTCAAATCTCATAATTTCGCATAATATTGCATTTTAGTTACTTTTTTCACGTTTTTCATGTAGTTTGATATTACGTATATATATTCATTTTTACCAATATTTCGATACTTTTTCATGTAGTATCACGATATGTGATTTGGCTTTCAAATCTCAGAATTTCGCATAATCATCTTCAATTTTTTAGTTACTTTTTTCACGTTTTTTATATAGTTTGATATTACGTAAATATATTCATTTTTACCAATATTTCGATACTTTTTCATGTAGTATCACGATATGTGATTTGGCCTTCAAATCTCAGAATTTCGCATAATATTGCATTTTAAGCAAGTTTTCTTGAATTTTGTTTCGTACTATAAATCAACGAATTTTGTAATATTTTGACGTTTATCATCCCCCTTTTTTTATGTGATATTAACAAAATATCATCGAATTGTGCAATATTTTGCTGTTTTTCCACGTTTTTGTGAATTTCCAGTTTATTGTTATTAATTCATTAAATATACGATAAAAATGATACAAACACATAATTGATTAGATAATAACCTTAAATACTTCATTTTCAATCATCTATTTGTTTCTCGTTGAAATACTGAGTAAGATATTGAAAAGGGGAGAAGTTCGGTTTTTATTGCATATATCGACGTTTCAGCCGGAATAGAGCGGTTTTACGTGTACATCTTCCATCGGTAATATAAATGGAAAATCAGGAACATTTTATTTAATTCTAATGAAAACACATTGATTTTTATCATTTGGTTTGGAAACAACATTGTCATATGTCTTTTCTTGGATCTAAATAATACGAAACCTCGCTTTACGATTAGAATTTAAAATCCACAAATTTGGAATAATAGTGACTTTTTTCACGTTATGCATGTAGTTTGATAATACTTAAATATATTCATTTTTACCAATATTTCGATACTATTTCATGTAGTATCGCGCTGTGTGATTTGGCCTTCAAATCTCATAATTTCGCATAATATTGCATTTTAGTTACTTTTTTCACGTTTTCATGTAGTTTCATATTACGTAAATATATTCAATTTTACCAATATTTCGATACTTTTTCATGTAGTATCGCGCTGTGTTATTTGGCCTTCAAATCTCATAATTTCGCATAATATTGCATTTTAGTTACTTTTTTCACGTTTTTCATGTAGTTTGATATTACGTAAATATATTCATTTTTACCAATATTTCGATACTTTTTCATGTAGTATCACGATATGTGATTTGGCTTTCTAATCTCAGAATTTCGCATAATATTGCATTTTGTTACTTTTTTCACGTTTTTCATGTAGTTTGATATTACGTAAATATATTCATTTTTACCAATATTTCGATAATTTTTCATGTAGTATCACGATATGTGATTTGGCTTTCTAATCTCAGAATTTCGCATAATATTGCATTTTAAGCAAGTTTTCTTGCGTTTTGTTTCGTACTATAAATCAACGAATTTAGTAATATTTTGACGTTTATAATCCCCCTTTTCCTTTATGTGATATAAACAAAATATCATCGAATTAGGCAATATTTTGCTGTTTTTCTACGTTTTTGTGAATTTCCAATTTATTGTATTTAATTCATTAAATACACGATAAAAATGATACAAACACATAATTGATTAGATAATAACCTTAAATACTTCATTTTCAATCATCTATTTGTTTCTCGTTGAAATACTGTGTAAGATATTGGAAAAAGGGAGAAGTTCGGTTTTTATTGCATATATCGACGTTTCAGCCGGAATAGAGCGGTTTTACGTGTACATCTTCCATCGGTAATATAAACGGAAAATCAGGAACATTTTAGTTTATTCTAATGAAAACTCATTGATTTTTATCATTTGTATTGGAAACAACATTGTCATATGTCTTTTCTTGGATCTAAATAATACGAAACCTTGCTTTATGATTCGAAGTTAAAATCCACAAATTTGGAATAATAGTGACTTTTTTCACGTTTTTCATGTAGTTTGATATTACGTAAATATATTCATTTTTACCAATATTTCGATACTATTTCATGTAGTATCACGATATGTGATTTGGCCTTCATATCTCAGATTTTCGCATAATATTGCATTTTAAGCAAGTTTTCTTGCATTTTGTTTCTTACTAAACATCATCGAATTTAGCAATATTTTGACGTTTATCATCCTCTTTTCCTTTATGTGATAGAAACAAAATATCATCGAATTAGGCAATATTTTGCCGTTTTTCCACGTTTTTGTGAATTTTCAGTTTATTGGTATTAATTCATTAAATATACGATAAAAATGATGCAAACACGTAATTGATTAGATAATAAACTTAAATACTTCATCTTCAATCATCTACTTGTTTCTCGTTGAAATACTGAGTAGGATATTGAAAAGGGGAAGAAGTTCGGTTTTTATTGAATATATCGACGTTTCAGCCGAAATTGTGAAGTTTTACGTGTACATCTTCCATCGGTAATATAAACGGAAAATCAGGAACATTTTAGTTCATTCTAATGAAAACGTATTGATTTTTATCATTTGTATTGGAAACAATATTGTCATGTCTTTTCTTGGATCTAAATAATACGAAACCTCACTTTATGATTCGAAGTTAAAACAACAAATTTGGTATAATAGTGACTTTTTTCACGTTTTTCATGTAGTTTGATATTACGTAAATATATTCATTTTTACCAATATTTCGATGCTTTTTCAGGTAGTATCACGATATGTGATTGGGCCTTCAAATCTCATAATTTCGCATAATATTGCATTTTAGTTATTTTTTTCATGTTTTTCATGTAGTTTGATATTACGTAAATATATTCATTTTTACCAATATTTCGATGCTTTTTCAAATAGTATTACGATATGTGATTTGGCTTTCTAATCTCAGAATTTCGCATAATATTGCATTTTAAGCAAGTTTTCTTGCGTTTTGTTTCGTACTATAAATCAACGAATTTAGTAATATTTTGACGTTTATAATCCCCCTTTTCCTTTATGTGATATAAACAAAATATCATCGAATTAGGCAATATTTTGCTGTTTTTCTACGTTTTTGTGAATTTCCAATTTATTGTATTTAATTCATTAAATACACGATAAAAATGATACAAACACATAATTGATTAGATAATAACCTTAAATACTTCATTTTCAATCATCTATTTGTTTCTCGTTGAAATACTGTGTAAGATATTGGAAAAAGGGAGAAGTTCGGTTTTTATTGCATATATCGACGTTTCAGCCGGAATAGAGCGGTTTTACGTGTACATCTTCCATCGGTAATATAAACGGAAAATCAGGAACATTTTAGTTTATTCTAATGAAAACACATTGATTTTTATCAATTGTATTGGAAACAACATTGTCATATGTCTTTTCTTGGATCTAAATAATACGAAACCTCGCTTTATGATTCGAAGTTAAAATCCACAAATTTGGAAAATAGTGACTTTTTTCACGTTTTTCATGTAGTTTGATATTACGTAAATATATTCATTTTTACCAATATTTCGATACTATTTCATGTAGTATCGCGCTGTGTGATTTGGCCTTCAAATCTCATAATTTCGCATAATATTGCATTTTAGTTACTTTTTTCACGTTTTTCATGTAGTTTGATATTACGTAAATATATTCAATTTTACCAATATTTCGATACTTTTTCATGTAGTATCGCGCTATGTGATTTGGCCTTCAAATCTCATAATTTCGCATAATATTGCATTTTAGTTACTTTTTTCACGTTTTTCATGTAGTTTGATATTACGTAAATATATTCATTTTTACCAATATTTCGATACTTTTTCATGTAGTATCACGATATGTGATTTGGCTTTCAAATCTCAGAATTTCGCATAATCATCTTCAATTTTTTAGTTACTTTTTTCACGTTTTTTATATAGTTTGATATTACGTAAATATATTCATTTTTACCAATATTTCGATACTTTTTCATGTAGTATCACGATATGTGATTTGGCCTTCAAATCTCAGAATTTCGCATAATATTGCATTTTAAGCAAGTTTTCTTGCATTTTGTTTCATACTATAAATCAACGAATTTTGTAATATTTTGACGTTTATCATCCCCTTTTTTTTATGTGATATAAACAAAATATCATCGAATTGTGCAATATTTTGCTGTTTTTCCACGTTTTTGTGAATTTCCAGTTTATTGTTATTAATTCATTAAATATACGATAAAAATGATACAAACACATAATTGATTAGATAATAACCTTAAATACTTCATTTTCAATCATCTATTTGTTTCTCGTTGAAATACTGAGTAAGATATTGAAAAGGGGAGAAGTTCGGTTTTTATTGCATATATCGACGTTTCAGCCGGAATAGAGTGGTTTTACGTGTACATCTTCCATCGGTAATATAAATAGAAAATCAGGAACATTTTATTTAATTCTAAAGAAAACACATTGATTTTTATCATTTGTATTGAAAGCAACATTGTCATATGTCTTTTCTTGGATCTAAATAGTATGAAACCTCGCTTTACGATTCGAAGTTAAAATCTACAGATTTGGAATAATAGTGACTTTTTTCACGTTTTTCATGTAGTTTGATATTACGTAAATATATTCATTTTTACCAATATTTTGATACTATTTCATGTAGTATCGCGCTGTGTGATTTGGCCTTCAAATCTCATAATTTCGCATAATATTGCATTTTAGTTACTTTTTTCACGTTTTTCATGTACTTTGATATTACGGAAATATATTCATTTTTACCAATATTTCGATACATTTTCATGTAGTATCACGATATGTGATTTGGCCTTCAAATCTCAGAATTTCGCATAATATTGCATTGAAGCAAGTTTTCTTGCATTTTGTTTCGTACTATATATCATCGAATTTAGTAATATTTTGACGTTTATCATCCCCCTTTTACTCTATGTGATATAAACAAAATATCATCGAATTAGGCAATATTTTGCAGTTTTTTAACGTTTTTGTGAATTTCCAGTTTATTGTAATTAATTCCATAAATATACGATAAAAATGAAACAAACACATAATTGATTAGATTATAACCTTAAATACTTCATTTTCAATCATCTATTTGTTTCTCGTTGAAATACTGAGAAAGATATTGAAAAGGGGAGAAGTTCGGTTTTTATTGCATATATCGACGTTTCAGCCGGAATAGAGCGGTTTTACTTCCATCGGTAATATAAATGGAAAATCAGGAACATTTTATTTAATTCTAATGAAAACACATTGATTTTTATCATTTGTATTGGAAACAACTTTGTCATATGTCTTTTCTTGGATCTAAATAATACGAAACCTCGCTTTACGATTAGAATTTAAAATCCACAAATTTGGAATAATAGTGACTTTTTCACGTTTTTCATGTAGTTTGATATTACGTAAATATATTCATTTTTACCAATATTTCGATACTATTTCATGTAGTATCGCGCTGTGTGATTTGGCCTTCAAATCTCATAATTTCGCATAATATTGCATTTTAGTTACTTTTTTCACGTTTTTCATGTAGTTTGATATTACGTAAATATTTTCAATTTTACCAATATTTCGATACTTTTTCATGTTGTATCGCGCTGTGTGATTTGGCCTTCAAATCTCATAATTTCGCATAATATTGCATTTTAGTTACTTTTTTCACGTTTTTCATGTAGTTTGATATTACGTAAATATATTCATTTTTACCAATATTTCGATACTTTTTCATGTAGTATCACGATATGTGATTTGGCTTTCAAATCTCAGAATTTCGCATAATCATCTTCAATTTTTTAGTTACTTTTTTCACGTTTGTTATGTAATTTGATATTACGTAAATATATTCATTTTTACCAATATTTCGATACCTTTTCATGTAGTATCGCGCTGTGTGATTTGGCCTTCAAATCTCATAATTTCGCATAATATTGCATTTTAGTTACTTTTTTCACGTTTTTCATGTAGTTTGATATTACGTATATATATTCATTTTTACCAATATTTCGATACTTTTTCATGTAGTATCACGATATGTGATTTGGCTTTCAAATCTCAGAATTTCGCATAATCATCTTCAATTTTTTAGTTACTTTTTTCACGTTTTTTATATAGTTTGATATTACGTAAATATATTCATTTTTACCAATATTTCGATACTTTTTCATGTAGTATCACGATATGTGATTTGGCCTTCAAATCTCAGAATTTCGCATAATATTGCATTTTAAGCAAGTTTTCTTGAATTTTGTTTCGTACTATAAATCAACGAATTTTGTAATATTTTGACGTTTATCATCCCCCTTTTTTATGTGATATAAACAAAATATCATCGAATTGTGCAATATTTTGCTGTTTTTCCACGTTTTTGTGAATTTCCAGTTTATTGTTATTAATTCATTAAATATACGATAAAAATGATACAAACACATAATTGATTAGATAATAACCTTAAATACTTCATTTTCAATCATCTATTTGTTTCTCGTTGAAATACTGAGTAAGATATTGAAAAGGGGAGAAGTTCGGTTTTTATTGCATATATCGACGTTTCAGCCGGAATAGAGCGGTTTTACGTGTACATCTTCCATCGGTAATATAAATGGAAAATCAGGAACATTTTATTTAATTCTAATGAAAACACATTGATTTTTATCATTTGGTTTGGAAACAACATTGTCATATGTCTTTTCTTGGATCTAAATAATACGAAACCTCGCTTTACGATTAGAATTTAAAATCCACAAATTTGGAATAATAGTGACTCTTTTCACGTTTTGCATGTAGTTTGATAATACTTAAATATATTCATTTTTACCAATATTTCGATACTATTTCATGTAGTATCGCGCTGTGTGATTTGGCCTTCAAATCTCATAATTTCGCATAATATTGCATTTTAGTTACTTTTTTCACGTTTTCATGTAGTTTCATATTACGTAAATATATTCAATTTTACCAATATTTCGATACTTTTTCATGTAAGTATCGCGCTGTGTTATTTGGCCTTCAAATCTCATAATTTCGCATAATATTGCATTTTAGTTACTTTTTTCACGTTTTTCATGTAGTTTGATATTACGTAAATATATTCATTTTTACCAATATTTCGATACTTTTTCATGTAGTATCACGATATGTGATTTGGCTTTCTAATCTCAGAATTTCGCATAATATTGCATTTTAGTTACTTTTTTCACGTTTTTCATGTAGTTTGATATTACGTAAATATATTCATTTTTACCAATATTTCGATACTTTTTCATGTAGTATCACATGTGATTTGGCTTTCTAATCTCAGAATTTCGCATAATATTGCATTTTAAGCAAGTTTTCTTGCGTTTTGTTTCGTACTATAAATCAACGAATTTAGTAATATTTTGACGTTTATAATCCCCCTTTTCCTTTATGTGATATAAACAAAATATCATCGAATTAGGCAATATTTTGCTGTTTTTCTACGTTTTTGTGAATTTCCAATTTATTGTATTTAATTCATTAAATACACGATAAAAATGATACAAACACATAATTGATTAGATAATAACCTTAAATACTTCATTTTCAATCATCTATTTGTTTCTCGTTGAAATACTGTGTAAGATATTGGAAAAAGGGAGAAGTTCGGTTTTTATTGCATATATCGACGTTTCAGCCGGAATAGAGCGGTTTTACGTGTACATCTTCCATCGGTAATATAAACGGAAAATCAGGAACATTTTAGTTTATTCTAATGAAAACACATTGATTTTTATCAATTGTATTGGAAACAACATTGTCATATGTCTTTTCTTGGATCTAAATAATACGAAACCTCGCTTTATGATTCGAAGTTAAAATCCACAAATTTGGAATAATAGTGACTTTTTTCACGTTTTTCATGTAGTTTGATATTACGTAAATATATTCATTTTTACCAATATTTCGATACTATTTCATGTAGTATCACGATATGTGATTTGGCCTTCATATCTCAGATTTTCGCATAATATTGCATTTTAAGCAAGTTTTCTGGCATTTTGTTTCTTACTAAACATCATCGAATTTAGCAATATTTTGACGTTTATCATCCTCTTTTCCTTTATGTGATAGAAAAAAATATCATCGAATTAGGCAATATTTTGCCGTTTTTCCACGTTTTTGTTTATTTTCAGTTTATTGGTATTAATTCATTAAATATACGATAAAAATGATGCAAACACGTAATTGATTAGATAATAAACTTAAATACTTCATCTTCAATCATCTACTTGTTTCTCGTTGAAATACTGAGTAGGATATTGAAAAGGGGAGAAGTTCGGTTTTTATTGAATATATCGACGTTTCAGCCGAAATTGTGAAGTTTTACATGTACATCTTCCATCGGTAATATAAACGGAAAATCAGGAACATTTTAGTTCATTCTAATGAAAACGTATTGATTTTTATCATTTGTATTGGAAACAATATTGTCATGTCTTTTCTTGGATCTAAATAATACGAAACCTCACTTTATGATTCGAAGTTAAAACAACAAATTTGGTATAATAGTGACTTTTTTCACGTTTTTCATGTAGTTTGATATTACGTAAATATATTCATTTTTACCAATATTTCGATGCTTTTTCAGGTAGTATCACGATATGTGATTTGGCCTTCAAATCTCATAATTTCGCATAATATTGCATTTTAGTTATTTTTTTCATGTTTTTCATGTAGTTTGATATTGCGTAAATATATTCATTTTTACCAATGTTTCGATGCTTTTTAAAATAGTATTACGATATGTGATTTGGCTTTCAAATCTCAGAATTTCGCATAATATTGCATTTTAGTTATTTTTTCACGTTTTTCATGTAGTTTGATATTACGTAAATATATTCAATTTTACCAATATTTCGATACTTTTTCATGTAGTATCGCGCTGTGTGATTTGGCCTACAAATCTCATAATTTTTCATTATATTGCATTTTAGTTACTTTTTTCACGTTTTTCATGTAGTTTGATATTACGTAAATATATTCATTTTTACCAATATTTCGATACTTTTTCATGTAGTATCACGATATGTGATTTGGCTTTCAAATCTCAGAATTTCGCATAATCATCTTCAATTTTTTAGTTACTTTTTTCACGTTTTTTATATAGTTTGATATTACGTAAATTTATTCATTTTTACCAATATTTCGATACTTTTTCATGTAGTATCACGATATGTGATTTGGCCTTCAAATCTCAGAATTTCGCATAATATTGCATTTTAAGCAAGTTTTCTTGCATTTTGTTTCGTACTATAAATCAACGAATTTTGTAATATTTTGACGTTTATCATCCCCTTTTTTTTATGTGATATAAACAAAATATCATCGAATTGTGCAATATTTTGCTGTTTTTCCACGTTTTTGTGAATTTCCAGTTTATTGTTATTAATTCATTAAATATACGATAAAAATGATACAAACACATAATTGATTAGATAATAACCTTAAATACTTAATTTTCAATCATCTATTTGTTTCTCGTTGAAATACTGAGTAAGATATTGAAAAGGGGAGAAGTTCGGTTTTTATTGCATATATCGACGTTTCAGCCGGAATAGAGTGGTTTTACGTGTACATCTTCCATCGGTAATATAAATAGAAAATCAGGAACATTTTATTTAATTCTCAAGAAAACACATTGATTTTTATCATTTGTATTGAAAGCAACATTGTCATATGTCTTTTCTTGGATCTAAATAGTATGAAACCTCGCTTTACGATTCGAAGTTAAAATCTACAGATTTGGAATAATAGTGACTTTTTTCACGTTTTTCATGTAGTTTGATATTACGTAAATATATTCATTTTTCCAATATTTTGATACTATTTCATGTAGTATCGCGCTGTGTGATTTGGCCTTCAAATCTCATAATTTCGCATAATATTGCATTTTAGTTACTTTTTTCACGTTTTTCATGTACTTTGATATTACGTAAATATATTCATTTTTACCAATATTTCGATACATTTTCATGTAGTATCACGATATGTGATTTGGCCTTCAAATCTCAGAATTTCGCATAATATTGCATTGAAGCAAGTTTTCTTGCATTTTGTTTCGTTCTATATATCATCGAATTTAGTAATATTTTGACGTTTATCATCCCCCTTTTACTCTATGTGATATAAACAAAATATCATCGAATTAGGCAATATTTTGCAGTTTTTTAACGTTTTTGTGAATTTCCAGTTTATTGTAATTAATTCCATAAATATACGATAAAAATGATACAAACACATAATTGATTAGATAATAACCTTAAATACTTCATTTTCAATCATCTATTTGTTTCTCGTTGAAATACTGAGTAAGATATTGAAAAGGGGAGAAGTTCGGTTTTTATTGCATATATCGACGTTTCAGCCGGAATAGAGCGGTTTTACTTCCATCGGTAATATAAATGGAAAATCAGGAACATTTTATTTAATTCTAATGAAAACACATTGATTTTTATCATTTGTATTGGAAACAACATTGTCATATGTCTTTTCTTGGATCTAAATAATACGAAACCTCGCTTTACGATTAGAATTTAAAATCCACAAATTTGGAATAATAGTGACTTTTTCACGTTTTTCATGTAGTTTGATATTACGTAAATATATTCATTTTTACCAATATTTCGATACTATTTCATGTAGTATCGCGCTGTGTGATTTGGCCTTCAAATCTCATAATTTCGCATAATATTGCATTTTAGTTACATTTTTCACGTTTTTCATGTAGTTTGATATTACGTAAATATATTCAATTTTACCAATATTTCGATACTTTTTCATGTTTTCATGTTGTATCGCGCTGTGTGATTTGGCCTTCAAATCTCATAATTTCGCATAATATTGCATTTTAGTTACTTTTTTCACGTTTTTCATGTAGTTTGATATTACGTAAATATATTCATTTTTACCAATATTTCGATACTTTTTCATGTAGTATCACGATATGTGATTTGGCTTTCAAATCTCAGAATTTCGCATAATCATCTTCAATTTTTTAGTTACTTTTTTCACGTTTTTTATATAGTTTGATATTACGTAAATTTATTCATTTTTACCAATATTTCGATACTTTTTCATGTAGTATCACGATATGTGATTTGGCCTTCAAATCTCAGAATTTCGCATAATATTGCATTTTAAGCAAGTTTTCTTGCATTTTGTTTCGTACTATAAATCAACGAATTTTGTAATATTTTGACGTTTATCATCCCCTTTTTTTTATGTGATATAAACAAAATATCATCGAATTGTGCAATATTTTGCTGTTTTTCCACGTTTTTGTGAATTTCCAGTTTATTGTTATTAATTCATTAAATATACGATAAAAATGATACAAACACATAATTGATTAGATAATAACCTTAAATACTTAATTTTCAATCATCTATTTGTTTCTCGTTGAAATACTGAGTAAGATATTGAAAAGGGGAGAAGTTCGGTTTTTATTGCATATATCGACGTTTCAGCCGGAATAGAGTGGTTTTACGTGTACATCTTCCATCGGTAATATAAATAGAAAATCAGGAACATTTTATTTAATTCTCAAGAAAACACATTGATTTTTATCATTTGTATTGAAAGCAACATTGTCATATGTCTTTTCTTGGATCTAAATAGTATGAAACCTCGCTTTACGATTCGAAGTTAAAATCTACAGATTTGGAATAATAGTGACTTTTTTCACGTTTTTCATGTAGTTTGATATTACGTAAATATATTCATTTTTCCAATATTTTGATACTATTTCATGTAGTATCGCGCTGTGTGATTTGGCCTTCAAATCTCATAATTTCGCATAATATTGCATTTTAGTTACTTTTTTCACGTTTTTCATGTACTTTGATATTACGTAAATATATTCATTTTTACCAATATTTCGATACATTTTCATGTAGTATCACGATATGTGATTTGGCCTTCAAATCTCAGAATTTCGCATAATATTGCATTGAAGCAAGTTTTCTTGCATTTTGTTTCGTACTATATATCATCGAATTTAGTAATATTTTGACGTTTATCATCCCCCCTTTTACTCTATGTGATATAAACAAAATATCATCGAATTAGGCAATATTTTGCAGTTTTTTAACGTTTTTGTGAATTTCCAGTTTATTGTAATTAATTCCATAAATATACGATAAAAATGATACAAACACATAATTGATTAGATAATAACCTTAAATACTTCATTTTCAATCATCTATTTGTTTCTCGTTGAAATACTGAGTAAGATATTGAAAAGGGGAGAAGTTCGGTTTTTATTGCATATATCGACGTTTCAGCCGGAATAGAGCGGTTTTACTTCCATCGGTAATATAAATGGAAAATCAGGAACATTTTATTTAATTCTAATGAAAACACATTGATTTTTATCATTTGTATTGGAAACAACATTGTCATATGTCTTTTCTTGGATCTAAATAATACGAAACCTCGCTTTACGATTAGAATTTAAAATCCACAAATTTGGAATAATAGTGACTTTTTCACGTTTTTCATGTAGTTTGATATTACGTAAATATATTCATTTTTACCAATATTTCGATACTATTTCATGTAGTATCGCGCTGTGTGATTTGGCCTTCAAATCTCATAATTTCGCATAATATTGCATTTTAGTTACATTTTTCACGTTTTTCATGTAGTTTGATATTACGTAAATATATTCAATTTTACCAATATTTCGATACTTTTTCATGTTTTCATGTTGTATCGCGCTGTGTGATTTGGCCTTCAAATCTCATAATTTCGCATAATATTGCATTTTAGTTACTTTTTTCACGTTTTTCATGTAGTTTGATATTACGTAAATATATTCATTTTTACCAATATTTCGATACTTTTTCATGTAGTATCACGATATGTGATTTGGCTTTCAAATCTCAGAATTTCGCATAATCATCTTCAATTTTTTAGTTACTTTTTTCACGTTTGTTATGTAATTTGATATTACGTAAATATATTCATTTTTACCAATATTTCGATACTTTTTCATGTAGTATCACGATATGTGATTTGGCCTTCAAATCTCAGAATTTCGCATAATATTGCATTTTAAGCAAGTTTTCTTGCATTTTGTTTCGTACTATAAATCATCGAATTTTGTAATATTTTGACGTTTATCATCCCCCTTTTTTTATGTGATATAAACAAAATATCATCGAATTGTGCAATATTTTGCTGTTTTTCCACGTTTTTGTGAATTTCCAGTTTATTGTTATTAATTCATTAAATATACGATAAAAATGATACAAACACATAATTGATTAGATAATAACCTTAAATACTTGGACAGTTTTTTCGAAGTTAAAATCTACAGATTTGGAATAATAATGACTTTTTTCACGTTTTTCATGTAGTTTGATATTACGTAAATATATTCATTTTTACCAATATTTTGATACTATTTCATGTAGTATCGCGCTGTGTGATTTGGCCTTCAAATCTCATAATTTCGCATAATATTGCATTTTAGTTACTTTTTTCACGTTTTTCATGTACTTTGATATTACGTAAATATATTCATTTTTACCAATATTTCGATACATTTTCATGTAGTATCACGATATGTGATTTGGCCTTCAAATCTCAGAATTTCGCATAATATTGCATTGAAGCAAGTTTTCTTGCATTTTGTTTCGTACTATATATCATCGAATTTAGTAATATTTTGACGTTTATCATCCCCCTTTTACTCTATGTGATATAAACAAAATATCATCGAATTAGGCAATATTTTGCAGTTTTTTAACGTTTTTGTGAATTTCCAGTTTATTGTAATTAATTCCATAAATATACGATAAAAATGATACAAACACATAATTGATTAGATAATAACCTTAAATACTTCATTTTCAATCATCTATTTGTTTCTCGTTGAAATACTGAGTAAGATATTGAAAAGGGGAGAAGTTCGGTTTTTATTGCATATATCGACGTTTCAGCCGGAATAGAGCGGTTTTACTTCCATCGGTAATATAAATGGAAAATCAGGAACATTTCATTTAATTCTAATGAAAACACATTGATTTTTATCATTTGTATTGGAAACAACATTGTCATATGTCTTTTCTTGGATCTAAATAATACGAAACCTCGCTTTACGATTAGAATTTAAAATCCACAAATTTGGAATAATAGTGACTTTTTCACGTTTTTCATGTAGTTTGATATTACGTAAATATATTCATTTTTACCAATATTTCGATACTATTTCATGTAGTATCGCGCTGTGTGATTTGGCCTTCAAATCTCATAATTTCGCATAATATTGCATTTTAGTTACATTTTTCACGTTTTTCATGTAGTTTGATATTACGTAAATATATTCAATTTTACCAATATTTCGATACTTTTTCATGTTGTATCGCGCTGTGTGATTTGGCCTTCAAATCTCATAATTTCGCATAATATTGCATTTTAGTTACTTTTTTCACGTTTTTCATGTAGTTTGATATTACGTAAATATATTCATTTTTACCAATATTTCGAAACTTTTTCATGTAGTATCACGATATGTGATTTGGCTTTCAAATCTCAGAATTTCGCATAATCATCTTCAATTTTTTAGTTACTTTTTTCACGTTTGTTATGTAATTTGATATTACGTAAATATATTCATTTTTACCAATATTTCGATACTTTTTCATGTAGTATCACGATATGTGATTTGGCCTTCAAATCTCAGAATTTCGCATAATATTGCATTTTAAGCAAGTTTTCTTGCATTTTGTTTCGTACTATATATCAACGAATTTTGTAATATTTTGACGTTTATCATCCCCCTTTTTTTATGTGATATAAACAAAATATCATCGAATTGTGCAATATTTTGCTGTTTTTCCACGTTTTTGTGAATTTCCAGTTTATTGTTATTAATTCATTAAATATACGATAAAAATGATACAAACACATAATTGATTAGATAATAACCTTAAATACTTCATTTTCAATCATCTATTTGTTTCTCGTTGAAATACTGAGTAAGATATTGAAAAGGGGAGAAGTTCGGTTTTTATTGCATATATCGACGTTTCAGCCGGAATAGAGTGGTTTTACGTGTACATCTTCCATCGGTAATATAAATGGAAAATCAGGAACATTTTATTTAATTCTAAAGAAAACACATTGATTTTTATCATTTGTATTGGAAACAACATTGTCATATGTCTTTTCTTGGATCTAAATAATACGAAACCTCGCTTTACGATTAGAATTTAAAATCCACAAATTTGGAATAATAGTGACTTTTTTCACGTTATGCATGTAGTTTGATAATACTTAAATATATTCATTTTTACCAATATTTCGATACTATTTCATGTAGTATCGCGCTGTGTGATTTGGCCTT
This sequence comes from Procambarus clarkii, assembly GCF_040958095.1. Taxonomy (NCBI): domain Eukaryota; kingdom Metazoa; phylum Arthropoda; class Malacostraca; order Decapoda; family Cambaridae; genus Procambarus; species Procambarus clarkii. The sequence continues at coordinate 7,924,183 of NC_091187.1, forward strand.
CAAATCTCATAATTTCGCATAATATTGCATTTTAGTTACTTTTTTCACGTTTTCATGTAGTTTCATATTACGTAAATATATTCAATTTTACCATTATTTCGATACTTTTTCATGTAGTATCGCGCTGTGTTATTTGGCCTTCAAATCTCATAATTTCGCATAATATTGCATTTTAGTTACTTTTTTCACGTTTTTCATGTAGTTTGATATTACGTAAATATATTCATTTTTACCAATATTTCGATACTTTTTCATGTAGTATCACGATATGTGATTTGGCTTTCTAATCTCAGAATTTCGCATAATATTGCATTTTGTTACTTTTTTCACGTTTTTCATGTAGTTTGATATTACGTAAATATATTCATTTTTACCAATATTTCGATAATTTTTCATGTAGTATCACGATATGTGATTTGGCTTTCTAATCTCAGAATTTCGCATAATATTGCATTTTAAGCAAGTTTTCTTGCGTTTTGTTTCGTACTATAAATCAACGAATTTAGTAATATTTTGACGTTTATAATCCCCCTTTCCTTTATGTGATATAAACAAAATATCATCGTATTAGGCAATATTTTGCTGTTTTTCTACGTTTTTGTGAATTTCCAATTTATTGTATTTAATTCATTAAATACAAGATAAAAATGATACAAACACATAATTGATTAGATAATAACCTTAAATACTTCATTTTCAATCATCTATTTGTTTCTCGTTGAAATACTGTGTAAGATATTGGAAAAAGGGAGAAGTTCGGTTTTTATTGCATATATCGACGTTTCAGCCGGAATAGAGCGGTTTTACGTGTACATCTTCCATCGGTAATATAAACGGAAAATCAGGAACATTTTAGTTTATTCTAATGAAAACTCATTGATTTTTATCATTTGTATTGGAAACAACATTGTCATATGTCTTTTCTTGGATTTAAATAATACGAAACCTTGCTTTATGATTCGAAGTTAAAATCCACAAATTTGGAATAATAGTGACTTTTTTCACGTTTTTCATGTAGTTTGATATTACGTAAATATATTCATTTTTACCAATATTTCGATACTATTTCATGTAGTATCACGATATGTGATTTGGCCTTCATATCTCAGATTTTCGCATAATATTGCATTTTAAGCAAGTTTTCTTGCATTTTGTTTCTTACTAAACATCATCGAATTTAGCAATATTTTGACGTTTATCATCCTCTTTTCCTTTATGTGATAGAAACAAAATATCATCGAATTAGGCAATATTTTGCCGTTTTTCCACGTTTTTGTGAATTTTCAGTTTATTGGTATTAATTCATTAAATATACGATAAAAATGATGCAAACACGTAATTGATTAGATAATAAACTTAAATACTTCATCTTCAATCATCTACTTGTTTCTCGTTGAAATACTGAGTAGGATATTGAAAAGGGGAGAAGTTCGGTTTTTATTGAATATATCGACGTTTCAGCCGAAATTGTGAAGTTTTACGTGTACACCTTCCATCGGTAATATAAACGGAAAATCAGGAACATTTTAGTTCATTCTAATGAAAACGTATTGATTTTTATCATTTGTATTGGAAACAATATTGTCATGTCTTTTCTTGGATCTAAATAATACGAAACCTCACTTTATGATTCGAAGTTAAAACAACAAATTTGGTATAATAGTGACTTTTTTCACGTTTTTCATGTAGTTTGATATTACGTAAATATATTCATTTTTACCAATATTTCGATGCTTTTTCAGGTAGTATCACGATATGTGATTGGGCCTTCAAATCTCATAATTTCGCATAATATTGCATTTTAGTTATTTTTTTCATGTTTTTCATGTAGTTTGATATTACGTAAATATATTCATTTTTACCAATATTTCGATGCTTTTTCAAATAGTATTACGATATGTGATTTGGCTTTCAAATCTCAGAATTTCGCATAATATTGCATTTTAGTTATTTTTTCACGTTTTTCATGTAGTTTGATATTACGTAAATATATTCATTTTTACCAATATTTCGATACTATTTCATGTAGTATCGCGCTGTGTGATTTGGCCTTCAAATCTCATAATTTCGCATAATATTGCATTTTAGTTACTTTTTTCACGTTTTTCATGTAGTTTGATATTACGTAAATATATTCAATTTTACCAATATTTCGATACTTTTTCATGTAGTATCGCGCTATGTGATTTGGCCTTCAAATCTCATAATTTCGCATAATATTGCATTTTAGTTACTTTTTTCACGTTTTTCATGTAGTTTGATATTACGTAAATATATTCATTTTTACCAATATTTCGATACTTTTTCATGTAGTATCACGATATGTGATTTGGCTTTCAAATCTCAGAATTTCGCATAATCATCTTCAATTTTTTAGTTACTTTTTTCACGTTTTTTATATAGTTTGATATTACGTAAATATATTCATTTTTACCAATATTTCGATACTTTTTCATGTAGTATCACGATATGTGATTTGGCCTTCAAATCTCAGAATTTCGCATAATATTGCATTTTAAGCAAGTTTTCTTGCATTTTGTTTCGTACTATAAATCAACGAATTTTGTAATATTTTGACGTTTATCATCCCCTTTTTTTTATGTGATATAAACAAAATATCATCGAATTGTGCAATATTTTGCTGTTTTTCCACGTTTTTGTGAATTTCCAGTTTATTGTTATTAATTCATTAAATATACGATAAAAATGATACAAACACATAATTGATTAGATAATAACCTTAAATACTTCATTTTCAATCATCTATTTGTTTCTCGTTGAAATACTGAGTAAGATATTGAAAAGGGGAGAAGTTCGGTTTTTATTGCATATATCGACGTTTCAGCCGGAATAGAGTGGTTTTACGTGTACATCTTCCATCGGTAATATAAATAGAAAATCAGGAACATTTTATTTAATTCTAAAGAAAACACATTGATTTTTATCATTTGTATTGAAAGCAACATTGTCATATGTCTTTTCTTGGATCTAAATAGTATGAAACCTCGCTTTACGATTCGAAGTTAAAATCTACAGATTTGGAATAATAGTGACTTTTTTCACGTTTTTCATGTAGTTTGATATTACGTAAATATATTCATTTTTACCAATATTTTGATACTATTTCATGTAGTATCGCGCTGTGTGATTTGGCCTTCAAATCTCATAATTTCGCATAATATTGCATTTTAGTTACTTTTTTCACGTTTTTCATGTACTTTGATATTACGGAAATATATTCATTTTTACCAATATTTCGATACATTTTCATGTAGTATCACGATATGTGATTTGGCCTTCAAATCTCAGAATTTCGCATAATATTGCATTGAAGCAAGTTTTCTTGCATTTTGTTTCGTACTATATATCATCGAATTTAGTAATATTTTGACGTTTATCTTCCCCCTTTTACTCTATGTGATATAAACAAAATATCATCGAATTAGGCAATATTTTGCAGTTTTTTAACGTTTTTGTGAATTTCCAGTTTATTGTAATTAATTCCATAAATATACGATAAAAATGAAACAAACACATAATTGATTAGATTATAACCTTAAATACTTCATTTTCAATCATCTATTTGTTTCTCGTTGAAATACTGAGTAAGATATTGAAAAGGGGAGAAGTTCGGTTTTTATTGCATATATCGACGTTTCAGCCGGAATAGAGCGGTTTTACTTCCATCGGTAATATAAATGGAAAATCAGGAACATTTTACTTAATTCTAATGAAAACACATTGATTTTTATCATTTGTATTGGAAACAACTTTGTCATATGTCTTTTCTTGGATCTAAATAATACGAAACCTCGCTTTACGATTAGAATTTAAAATCCACAAATTTGGAATAATAGTGACTTTTTCACGTTTTTCATGTAGTTTGATATTACGTAAATATATTCATTTTTACCAATATTTCGATACTATTTCATGTAGTATCGCGCTGTGTGATTTGGCCTTCAAATCTCATAATTTCGCATAATATTGCATTTTAGTTACTTTTTTCACGTTTTTCATGTAGTTTGATATTACGTAAATATATTCAATTTTACCAATATTTCGATACTTTTTCATGTTGTATCGCGCTGTGTGATTTGGCTTCAAATCTCATAATTTCGCATAATATTGCATTTTAGTTACTTTTTTCACGTTTTTCATGTAGTTTGATATTACGTAAATATATTCATTTTTACCAATATTTCGATACTTTTTCATGTAGTATCACGATATGTGATTTGGCTTTCAAATCTCAGAATTTCGCATAATCATCTTCAATTTTTTAGTTACTTTTTTCACGTTTGTTATGTAATTTGATATTACGTAAATATATTCATTTTTACCAATATTTCGATACCTTTTCATGTAGTATCGCGCTGTGTGATTTGGCCTTCAAATCTCATAATTTCGCATAATATTGCATTTTAGTTACTTTTTTCACGTTTTTCATGTAGTTTGATATTACGTAAATATATTCATTTTTACCAATATTTCGATACTTTTTCATGTAGTATCACGATATGTGATTTGGCTTTCAAATCTCAGAATTTCGCATAATCATCTTCAATTTTTTAGTTACTTTTTTAACGTTTTTTATATAGTTTGATATTACGTAAATATATTCATTTTTACCAATATTTCGATACTTTTTCATGTAGTATCACGATATGTGATTTGGCCTTCAAATCTCAGAATTTCGCATAATATTGCATTTTAAGCAAGTTTTCTTGAATTTTGTTTCGTACTATAAATCAACGAATTTTGTAATATTTTGACGTTTATCATCCCCCTTTTTTATGTGATATAAACAAAATATCATCGAATTGTGCAATATTTTGCTGTTTTTCCACGTTTTTGTGAATTTCCAGTTTATTGTTATTAATTCATTAAATATACGATAAAAATGATACAAACACATAATTGATTAGATAATAACCTTAAATACTTCATTTTCAATCATCTATTTGTTTCTCGTTGAAATACTGAGTAAGATATTGAAAAGGGGAGAAGTTCGGTTTTTATTGCATATATCGACGTTTCAGCCGGAATAGAGCGGTTTTACGTATACATCTTCCATCGGTAATATAAATGGAAAATCAGGAACATTTTATTTAATTCTAATGAAAACACATTGATTTTTATCATTTGGTTTGGAAACAACATTTTCATATGTCTTTTCTTGGATCTAAATAATACGAAACCTCGCTTTACGATTAGAATTTAAAATCCACAAATTTGGAATAATAGTGACTCTTTTCACGTTTTGCATGTAGTTTGATAATACTTAAATATATTCATTTTTACCAATATTTCGATACTATTTCATGTAGTATCGCGCTGTGTGATTTGGCCTTCAAATCTCATAATTTCGCATAATATTGCATTTTAGTTACTTTTTTCACGTTTTCATGTAGTTTCATATTACGTAAATATATTCAATTTTACCAATATTTCGATACTTTTTCATGTAGTATCGCGCTGTGTTATTTGGCCTTCAAATCTCATAATTTCGCATAATATTGCATTTTAGTTACTTTTTTCACGTTTTTCATGTAGTTTGATATTACGTAAATATATTCATTTTTACCAATATTTCGATACTTTTTCATGTAGTATCACGATATGTGATTTGGCTTTCTAATCTCAGAATTTCGCATAATATTGCATTTTAGTTACTTTTTTCACGTTTTTCATGTAGTTTGATATTACGTAAATATATTCATTTTTACCAATATTTCGATACTTTTTCATGTAGTATCACATGTGATTTGGCTTTCTAATCTCAGAATTTCGCATAATATTGCATTTTAAGCAAGTTTTCTTGCGTTTTGTTTCGTACTATAAATCAACGAATTTAGTAATATTTTGACGTTTATAATCCCCCTTTTCCTTTATGTGATATAAACAAAATATCATCGAATTAGGCAATATTTTGCTGTTTTTCTACGTTTTTGTGAATTTCCAATTTTTATGTATTTAATTCATTAAATACACGATAAAAATGATACAAACACATAATTGATTAGATAATAACCTTAAATACTTCATTTTCAATCATCTATTTGTTTCTCGTTGAAATACTGTGTAAGATATTGGAAAAAGGGAGAAGTTCGGTTTTTATTGCATATATCGACGTTTCAGCCGGAATAGAGCGGTTTTACGTGTACATCTTCCATCGGTAATATAAACGGAAAATCAGGAACATTTTAGTTTATTCTAATGAAAACACATTGATTTTTATCAATTGTATTGGAAACAACATTGTCATATGTCTTTTCTTGGATCTAAATAATACGAAACCTCGCTTTATGATTCGAAGTTAAAATCCACAAATTTGGAATAATAGTGACTTTTTTCACGTTTTTCATGTAGTTTGATATTACGTAAATATATTCATTTTTACCAATATTTCGATACTATTTCATGTAGTATCACGATATGTGATTTGGCCTTCATATCTCAGATTTTCGCATAATATTGCATTTTAAGCAAGTTTTCTGGCATTTTGTTTCTTACTAAACATCATCGAATTTAGCAATATTTTGACGTTTATCATCCTCATTTCCTTTATGTGATAGAAACAAAATATCATCGAATTAGGCAATATTTTGCCGTTTTTCCACGTTTTTGTGAATTTTCAGTTTATTGGTATTAATTCATTAAATATACGATAAAAATGATGCAAACACGTAATTGATTAGATAATAAACTTAAATACTTCATCTTCAATCATCTACTTGTTTCTCGTTGAAATACTGAGTAGGATATTGAAAAGGGGAGAAGTTCGGTTTTTATTGAATATATCGACGTTTCAGCCGAAATTGTGAAGTTTTACATGTACATCTTCCATCGGTAATATAAACGGAAAATCAGGAACATTTTAGTTCATTCAAATGAAAACGTATTGATTTTTATCATTTGTATTGGAAACAATATTGTCATGTCTTTTCTTGGATCTAAATAATACGAAACCTCACTTTATGATTCGAAGTTAAAACAACAAATTTGGTATAATAGTGACTTTTTTCACGTTTTTCATGTAGTTTGATATTACGTAAATATATTCATTTTTACCAATATTTCGATGCTTTTTCAGGTAGTATCACGATATGTGATTTGGCCTTCAAATCTCATAATTTCGCATAATATTGCATTTTAGTTATTTTTTTCATGTTTTTCATGTAGTTTGATATTACGTAAATATATTCATTTTTACCAATGTTTCGATGCTTTTTAAAATAGTATTACGATATGTGATTTGGCTTTCAAATCTCAGAATTTCGCATAATATTGCATTTTAGTTATTTTTTCACGTTTTTCATGTAGTTTGATATTACGTAAATATATTCATTTTTACCAATATTTCGATACTATTTCATGTAGTATCGCGCTGTGTGATTTGGCCTTCAAATCTCATAATTTCGCATAATATTGCATTTTAGTTACTTTTTTCACGTTTTTCATGTAGTTTGATATTACGTAAATATATTCAATTTTACCAATATTTCGATACTTTTTCATGTAGTATCGCGCTATGTGATTTGGCCTTCAAATCTCATAATTTCGCATAATATTGCATTTTAGTTACTTTTTTCACGTTTTTCATGTAGTTTGATATTACGTAAATATATTCATTTTTACCAATATTTCGATACTTTTTCATGTAGTATCACGATATGTGATTTGGCTTTCAAATCTCAGAATTTCGCATAATCATCTTCAATTTTTTAGTTACTTTTTTCACGTTTTTTATATAGTTTGATATTACGTAAATATATTCATTTTTACCAATATTTCGATACTTTTTCATGTAGTATCACGATATGTGATTTGGCCTTCAAATCTCAGAATTTCGCATAATATTGCATTTTAAGCAAGTTTTCTTGCATTTTGTTTCGTACTATAAATCAACGAATTTTGTAATATTTTGACGTTTATCATCCCCTTTTTTTTATGTGATATAAACAAAATATCATCGAATTGTGCAATATTTTGCTGTTTTTCCACGTTTTTGTGAATTTCCAGTTTATTGTTATTAATTCATTAAATATACGATAAAAATGATACAAACACATAATTGATTAGATAATAACCTTAAATACTTCATTTTCAATCATCTATTTGTTTCTCGTTGAAATACTGAGTAAGATATTGAAAAGGGGAGAAGTTCGGTTTTTATTGCATATATCGACGTTTCAGCCGGAATAGAGTGGTTTTACGTGTACATCTTCCATCGGTAATATAAATAGAAAATCAGGAACATTTTATTTAATTCTAAAGAAAACACATTGATTTTTATCATTTGTATTGAAAGCAACATTGTCATATGTCTTTTCTTGGATCTAAATAGTATGAAACCTCGCTTTACGATTCGAAGTTAAAATCTACAGATTTGGAATAATAGTGACTTTTTTCACGTTTTTCATGTAGTTTGATATTACGTAAATATATTCATTTTTACCAATATTTTGATACTATTTCATGTAGTATCGCGCTGTGTGATTTGGCCTTCAAATCTCATAATTTCGCATAATATTGCATTTTAGTTACTTTTTTCACGTTTTTCATGTACTTTGATATTACGGAAATATATTCATTTTTACCAATATTTCGATACATTTTCATGTAGTATCACGATATGTGATTTGGCCTTCAAATCTCAGAATTTCGCATAATATTGCATTGAAGCAAGTTTTCTTGCATTTTGTTTCGTACTATATATCATCGAATTTAGTAATATTTTGACGTTTATCTTCCCCCTTTTACTCTATGTGATATAAACAAAATATCATCGAATTAGGCAATATTTTGCAGTTTTTTAACGTTTTTGTGAATTTCCAGTTTATTGTAATTAATTCCATAAATATACGATAAAAATGAAACAAACACATAATTGATTAGATTATAACCTTAAATACTTCATTTTCAATCATCTATTTGTTTCTCGTTGAAATACTGAGTAAGATATTGAAAAGGGGAGAAGTTCGGTTTTTATTGCATATATCGACGTTTCAGCCGGAATAGAGCGGTTTTACTTCCATCGGTAATATAAATGGAAAATCAGGAACATTTTACTTAATTCTAATGAAAACACATTGATTTTTATCATTTGTATTGGAAACAACTTTGTCATATGTCTTTTCTTGGATCTAAATAATACGAAACCTCGCTTTACGATTAGAATTTAAAATCCACAAATTTGGAATAATAGTGACTTTTTCACGTTTTTCATGTAGTTTGATATTACGTAAATATATTCATTTTTACCAATATTTCGATACTATTTCATGTAGTATCGCGCTGTGTGATTTGGCCTTCAAATCTCATAATTTCGCATAATATTGCATTTTAGTTACTTTTTTCACGTTTTTCATGTAGTTTGATATTACGTAAATATATTCAATTTTACCAATATTTCGATACTTTTTCATGTTGTATCGCGCTGTGTGATTTGGCTTCAAATCTCATAATTTCGCATAATATTGCATTTTAGTTACTTTTTTCACGTTTTTCATGTAGTTTGATATTACGTAAATATATTCATTTTTACCAATATTTCGATACTTTTTCATGTAGTATCACGATATGTGATTTGGCTTTCAAATCTCAGAATTTCGCATAATCATCTTCAATTTTTTAGTTACTTTTTTCACGTTTGTTATGTAATTTGATATTACGTAAATATATTCATTTTTACCAATATTTCGATACCTTTTCATGTAGTATCGCGCTGTGTGATTTGGCCTTCAAATCTCATAATTTCGCATAATATTGCATTTTAGTTACTTTTTTCACGTTTTTCATGTAGTTTGATATTACGTAAATATATTCATTTTTACCAATATTTCGATACTTTTTCATGTAGTATCACGATATGTGATTTGGCTTTCAAATCTCAGAATTTCGCATAATCATCTTCAATTTTTTAGTTACTTTTTTAACGTTTTTTATATAGTTTGATATTACGTAAATATATTCATTTTTACCAATATTTCGATACTTTTTCATGTAGTATCACGATATGTGATTTGGCCTTCAAATCTCAGAATTTCGCATAATATTGCATTTTAAGCAAGTTTTCTTGAATTTTGTTTCGTACTATAAATCAACGAATTTTGTAATATTTTGACGTTTATCATCCCCCTTTTTTATGTGATATAAACAAAATATCATCGAATTGTGCAATATTTTGCTGTTTTTCCACGTTTTTGTGAATTTCCAGTTTATTGTTATTAATTCATTAAATATACGATAAAAATGATACAAACACATAATTGATTAGATAATAACCTTAAATACTTCATTTTCAATCATCTATTTGTTTCTCGTTGAAATACTGAGTAAGATATTGAAAAGGGGAGAAGTTCGGTTTTTATTGCATATATCGACGTTTCAGCCGGAATAGAGCGGTTTTACGTATACATCTTCCATCGGTAATATAAATGGAAAATCAGGAACATTTTATTTAATTCTAATGAAAACACATTGATTTTTATCATTTGGTTTGGAAACAACATTTTCATATGTCTTTTCTTGGATCTAAATAATACGAAACCTCGCTTTACGATTAGAATTTAAAATCCACAAATTTGGAATAATAGTGACTCTTTTCACGTTTTGCATGTAGTTTGATAATACTTAAATATATTCATTTTTACCAATATTTCGATACTATTTCATGTAGTATCGCGCTGTGTGATTTGGCCTTCAAATCTCATAATTTCGCATAATATTGCATTTTAGTTACTTTTTTCACGTTTTCATGTAGTTTCATATTACGTAAATATATTCAATTTTACCAATATTTCGATACTTTTTCATGTAGTATCGCGCTGTGTTATTTGGCCTTCAAATCTCATAATTTCGCATAATATTGCATTTTAGTTACTTTTTTCACGTTTTTCATGTAGTTTGATATTACGTAAATATATTCATTTTTACCAATATTTCGATACTTTTTCATGTAGTATCACGATATGTGATTTGGCTTTCTAATCTCAGAATTTCGCATAATATTGCATTTTAGTTACTTTTTTCACGTTTTTCATGTAGTTTGATATTACGTAAATATATTCATTTTTACCAATATTTCGATACTTTTTCATGTAGTATCACATGTGATTTGGCTTTCTAATCTCAGAATTTCGCATAATATTGCATTTTAAGCAAGTTTTCTTGCGTTTTGTTTCGTACTATAAATCAACGAATTTAGTAATATTTTGACGTTTATAATCCCCCTTTTCCTTTATGTGATATAAACAAAATATCATCGAATTAGGCAATATTTTGCTGTTTTTCTACGTTTTTGTGAATTTCCAATTTTTATGTATTTAATTCATTAAATACACGATAAAAATGATACAAACACATAATTGATTAGATAATAACCTTAAATACTTCATTTTCAATCATCTATTTGTTTCTCGTTGAAATACTGTGTAAGATATTGGAAAAAGGGAGAAGTTCGGTTTTTATTGCATATATCGACGTTTCAGCCGGAATAGAGCGGTTTTACGTGTACATCTTCCATCGGTAATATAAACGGAAAATCAGGAACATTTTAGTTTATTCTAATGAAAACACATTGATTTTTATCAATTGTATTGGAAACAACATTGTCATATGTCTTTTCTTGGATCTAAATAATACGAAACCTCGCTTTATGATTCGAAGTTAAAATCCACAAATTTGGAATAATAGTGACTTTTTTCACGTTTTTCATGTAGTTTGATATTACGTAAATATATTCATTTTTACCAATATTTCGATACTATTTCATGTAGTATCACGATATGTGATTTGGCCTTCATATCTCAGATTTTCGCATAATATTGCATTTTAAGCAAGTTTTCTGGCATTTTGTTTCTTACTAAACATCATCGAATTTAGCAATATTTTGACGTTTATCATCCTCATTTCCTTTATGTGATAGAAACAAAATATCATCGAATTAGGCAATATTTTGCCGTTTTTCCACGTTTTTGTGAATTTTCAGTTTATTGGTATTAATTCATTAAATATACGATAAAAATGATGCAAACACGTAATTGATTAGATAATAAACTTAAATACTTCATCTTCAATCATCTACTTGTTTCTCGTTGAAATACTGAGTAGGATATTGAAAAGGGGAGAAGTTCGGTTTTTATTGAATATATCGACGTTTCAGCCGAAATTGTGAAGTTTTACATGTACATCTTCCATCGGTAATATAAACGGAAAATCAGGAACATTTTAGTTCATTCAAATGAAAACGTATTGATTTTTATCATTTGTATTGGAAACAATATTGTCATGTCTTTTCTTGGATCTAAATAATACGAAACCTCACTTTATGATTCGAAGTTAAAACAACAAATTTGGTATAATAGTGACTTTTTTCACGTTTTTCATGTAGTTTGATATTACGTAAATATATTCATTTTTACCAATATTTCGATGCTTTTTCAGGTAGTATCACGATATGTGATTTGGCCTTCAAATCTCATAATTTCGCATAATATTGCATTTTAGTTATTTTTTTCATGTTTTTCATGTAGTTTGATATTACGTAAATATATTCATTTTTACCAATGTTTCGATGCTTTTTAAAATAGTATTACGATATGTGATTTGGCTTTCAAATCTCAGAATTTCGCATAATATTGCATTTTAGTTATTTTTTCACGTTTTTCATGTAGTTTGATATTACGTAAATATATTCAATTTTACCAATATTTCGATACTTTTTCATGTAGTATCGCGCTGTGTGATTTGGCCTTCAAATCTCATAATTTTGCATAATATTGCATTTTAGTTACTTTTTTCACGTTTTTCATGTAGTTTGATATTACGTAAATATATTCATTTTTACCAATATTTCGATACTTTTTCATGTAGTATCACGATATGTGATTTGGCCTTCAAATCTCAGAATTTCGCATAATATTGCATTTTAAGCAAGTTTTCTTGCATTTTGTTTCGTACTATAAATCAACGAATTTTGTAATATTTTGACGTTTATCATCCCCTTTTTTTTATGTGATATAAACAAAATATCATCTAATTGTGCAATATTTTGCTGTTTTTCCACGTTTTTGTGAATTTCCAGTTTATTGTTATTAATTCATTAAATATACGATAAAAATGATACAAACACATAATTGATTAGATAATAACCTTAAATACTTAATTTTCAATCATCTATTTGTTTCTCGTTGAAATACTGAGTAAGATATTGAAAAGGGGAGAAGTTCGGTTTTTATTGCATATATCGACGTTTCAGCCGGAATAGAGTGGTTTTACGTGTACATCTTCCATCGGTAATATAAATAGAAAATCAGGAACATTTTATTTAATTCTCAAGAAAACACATTGATTTTTATCATTTGTATTGAAAGCAACATTGTCATATGTCTTTTCTTGGATCTAAATAGTATGAAACCTCGCTTTACGATTCGAAGTTAAAATCTACAGATTTGGAATAATAGTGACTTTTTTCACGTTTTTCATGTAGTTTGATATTACGTAAATATATTCATTTTTCCAATATTTTGATACTATTTCATGTAGTATCGCGCTGTGTGATTTGGCCTTCAAATCTCATAATTTCGCATAATATTGCATTTTAGTTACTTTTTTCACGTTTTTCATGTACTTTGATATTACGTAAATATATTCATTTTTACCAATATTTCGATACATTTTCATGTAGTATCACGATATGTGATTTGGCCTTCAAATCTCAGAATTTCGCATAATATTGCATTGAAGCAAGTTTTCTTGCATTTTGTTTCGTACTATATATCATCGAATTTAGTAATATTTTGACGTTTATCATCCCCCTTTTACTCTATGTGATATAAACAAAATATCATCGAATTAGGCAATATTTTGCAGTTTTTTAACGTTTTTGTGAATTTCCAGTTTATTGTAATTAATTCCATAAATATACGATAAAAATGATACAAACACATAATTGATTAGATAATAACCTTAAATACTTCATTTTCAATCATCTATTTGTTTCTCGTTGAAATACTGAGTAAGATATTGAAAAGGGGAGAAGTTCGGTTTTTATTGCATATATCGACGTTTCAGCCGGAATAGAGCGGTTTTACTTCCATCGGTAATATAAATGGAAAATCAGGAACATTTTATTTAATTCTAATGAAAACACATTGATTTTTATCATTTGTATTGGAAACAACATTGTCATATGTCTTTTCTTGGATCTAAATAATACGAAACCTCGCTTTACGATTAGAATTTAAAATCCACAAATTTGGAATAATAGTGACTTTTTCACGTTTTTCATGTAGTTTGATATTACGTAAATATATTCATTTTTACCAATATTTCGATACTATTTCATGTAGTATCGCGCTGTGTGATTTGGCCTTCAAATCTCATAATTTCGCAAAATATTGCATTTTAGTTACTTTTTTCACGTTTTTCATGTAGTTTGATATTACGTAAATATATTCATTTTTACCAATATTTCGATACTTTTTCATGTAGTATCACGATATGTGATTTGGCTTTCAAATCTCAGAATTTCGCATAATCATCTTCAATTTTTTAGTTACTTTTTTCACGTTTGTTATGTAATTTGATATTACGTAAATATATTCATTTTTACCAATATTTCGATACTTTTTCATGTAGTATCACGATATGTGATTTGGCCTTCAAATCTCAGAATTTCGCATAATATTGCATTTTAAGCAAGTTTTCTTGCATTTTGTTTCGTACTATAAATCAACGAATTTTGTAATATTTTGACGTTTATCATCCCCCTTTTTTTATGTGATATAAACAAAATATCATCGAATTGTGCAATATTTTGCTGTTTTTCCACGTTTTTGTGAATTTCCAGTTTATTGTTATTAATTCATTAAATATACGATAAAAATGATACAAACACATAATTGATTAGATAATAACCTTAAATACTTGGACAGTTTTTTCGAAGTTAAAATCTACAGATTTGGAATAATAATGACTTTTTTCACGTTTTTCATGTAGTTTGATATTACGTAAATATATTCATTTTTACCAATATTTTGATACTATTTCATGTAGTATCGCGCTGTGTGATTTGGCCTTCAAATCTCATAATTTCGCATAATATTGCATTTTAGTTACTTTTTTCACGTTTTTCATGTACTTTGATATTACGTAAATATATTCATTTTTACCAATATTTCGATACATTTTCATGTAGTATCACGATATGTGATTTGGCCTTCAAATCTCAGAATTTCGCATAATATTGCATTGAAGCAAGTTTTCTTGCATTTTGTTTCGTACTATATATCATCGAATTTAGTAATATTTTGACGTTTATCATCCCCCTTTTACTCTATGTGATATAAACAAAATATCATCGAATTAGGCAATATTTTGCAGTTTTTTAACGTTTTTGTGAATTTCCAGTTTATTGTAATTAATTCCATAAATATACGATAAAAATGATACAAACACATAATTGATTAGATAATAACCTTAAATACTTCATTTTCAATCATCTATTTGTTTCTCGTTGAAATACTGAGTAAGATATTGAAAAGGGGAGAAGTTCGGTTTTTATTGCATATATCGACGTTTCAGCCGGAATAGAGCGGTTTTACTTCCATCGGTAATATAAATGGAAAATCAGGAACATTTTATTTAATTCTAATGAAAACACATTGATTTTTATCATTTGTATTGGAAACAACATTGTCATATGTCTTTTCTTGGATCTAAATAATACGAAACCTCGCTTTACGATTAGAATTTAAAATCCACAAATTTGGAATAATAGTGACTTTTTCACGTTTTTCATGTAGTTTGATATTACGTAAATATATTCATTTTTACCAATATTTCGACACTATTTCATGTAGTACCGCGCTGTGTGATTTGGCCTTCAAATCTCATAATTTCGCATAATATTGCATTTTAGTTACATTTTTCACGTTTTTCATGTAGTTTGATATTACGTAAATATATTCAATTTTACCAATATTTCGATACTTTTTCATGTTGTATCGCGCTGTGTGATTTGGCCTTCAAATCTCATAATTTCGCATAATATTGCATTTTAGTTACTTTTTTCACGTTTTTCATGTAGTTTGATATTACGTAAATATATTCATTTTTACCAATATTTCGAAACTTTTTCATGTAGTATCACGATATGTGATTTGGCTTTCAAATCTCAGAATTTCGCATAATCATCTTCAATTTTTTAGTTACTTTTTTCACGTTTGTTATGTAATTTGATATTACGTAAATATATTCATTTTTACCAATATTTCGATACTTTTTCATGTAGTATCACGATATGTGATTTGGCCTTCAAATCTCAGAATTTCGCATAATATTGCATTTTAAGCAAGTTTTCTTGCATTTTGTTTCGTACTATATATCAACGAATTTTGTAATATTTTGACGTTTATCATCCCCCTTTTTTTATGTGATATAAACAAAATATCATCGAATTGTGCAATATTTTGCTGTTTTTCCACGTTTTTGTGAATTTCCAGTTTATTGTTATTAATTCATTATATATACGATAAAAATGATACAAACACATAATTGATTAGATAATAACCTTAAATACTTCATTTTCAATCATCTATTTGTTTCTCGTTGAAATACTGAGTAAGATATTGAAAAGGGGAGAAGTTCGGTTTTTATTGCATATATCGACGTTTCAGCCGGAATAGAGCGGTTTTCTTCCATCGGTAATATAAATGGAAAATCAGGAACATTTTATTTAATTCTAAAGAAAACACATTGATTTTTATCATTTGTATTGAAAGCAACATTGTCATATGTCTTTTCTTGGATCTAAATAATATGAAACCTCGCTTTACGATTCGAAGTTAAAATCTACAGATTTGGAATAAAAGTGACATTTTTCACGTTTTTCATGTAGTTTGATATTACGTAAATATATTCATTTTTACCAATATTTCGATACTATTTCATGTAGTATCGCGCTGTGTGATTTGGCCTTTAAATCTCATAATTTCGCATAATATTGCATTTTAGTTACTTTTTTCACGTTTTTCATGTACTTTGATATTACGTAAATATATTCATTTTTACCAATATATCGATACATTTTCATGTAGTATCACGATATGTGAATTGGCCTTCAAATCTCAGAATTTCGCATAATATTGCATTGAAGCAAGTTTTCTTGCATTTTGTTTCGTACTATATATCATCGAATTTAGTAATATTTTGACGTTTATCATCCCCCTTTTACTCTATGTGATATAAACAAAATATCATCGAATTAGGCAATATTTTGCAGTTTTTTAACGTTTTTGTGAATTTCCAGTTTATTGTAATTAATTCCATAAATATACGATAAAAAAGATACAAACACATAATTGATTAGATAATAACCTTAAATACTTCATTTTCAATCATCTATTTGTTTCTCGTTGAAATACTGAGTAAGATATTGAAAAGGGGAGAAGTTCGGTTTTTATTGCATATATCGACGTTTCAGCCGGAATAGAGCGGTTTTACGTGTACATCTTCCATCGGTAATATAAATGGAAAATCAGGAACATTTTATTTAATTCTAATGAAAACACATTGATTTTTATCATTTGTATTGGAAACAACATTGTCATATGTCTTTTCTTAGATCTAAATAATACGAAACCTCGCCTTACGATTAGAATTTAAAATCCACAAATTTGGAATAATAGTGACTTTTTTCACGTTTTTCATGTAGTTTGATATTACGTAAATATATTCATTTTTACCAATATTTCGATACTATTACATGTAGTATCGCTCTGTGTGATTTGGCCTTCAAATCTCATAATTTCGCATAATATTGCATTTTAGTTACTTTTTTCACGTTTTTCATGTAGTTTGATATTACGTATATATATTCATTTTTACCAATATTTCGATACTTTTTCATGTAGTATCACGATATGTGATTTGGCTTTCAAATCTCAGAATTTCGCATAATCATCTTCAATTTTTTAGTTACTTTTTTCACGTTTTTTATATAGTTTGATATTACGTAAATATATTCATTTTTACCAATATTTCGATACTTTTTCATGTAGTATCACGATATGTGATTTGGCCTTCAAATCTCAGAATTTCGCATAATATTGCATTTTAAGCAAGTTTTCTTGAATTTTGTTTCGTACTATAAATCAACGAATTTTGTAATATTTTGACGTTTATCATCCCCCTTTTTTTATGTGATATAAACAAAATATCATCGAATTGTGCAATATTTTGCTGTTTTTCCACGTTTTTGTGAATTTCCAGTTTATTGTTATTAATTCATTAAATATACGATAAAAATGATACAAACACATAATTGATTAGATAATAACCTTAAATACTTCATTTTCAATCATCTATTTGTTTCTCGTTGAAATACTGAGTAAGATATTGAAAAGGGGAGAAGTTCGGTTTTTATTGCATATATCGACGTTTCAGCCGGAATAGAGTGGTTTTACGTGTACATCTTCCATCGGTAATATAAATGGAAAATCAGGAACATTTTATTTAATTCTAAAGAAAACACATTGATTTTTATCATTTGTATTGGAAACAACATTGTCATATGTCTTTTCTTGGATCTAAATAGAATGAAACCTCGCTTTACGATTCGAAGTTAAAATCTACAGATTTGGAATAATAGTGACTTTTTTCACGTTTTTCATGTAATTTGATATTACGTAAATATATTCATTTTTACCAATATTTCGATACTATTTCATGTAGTATCGCGCTGTGTGATTTGGCCTTCAAATCTCATAATTTCGCATAATATTGCATTTTAGTTACTTTTTTCACGTTTTTCATGTACTTTGATATTACGTAAATATATTCATTTTTACCAATATTTCGATACATTTTCATGTAGTATCACGATATGTGATTTGGCCTTCAAATCTCAGAATTTCGCATAATATTGCATTGAAGCAAGTTTTCTTGCATTTTGTTTCGTACTATATATCATCGAATTTAGTAATATTTTGACGTTTATCATCCCCCTTTTACTCTATGTGATATAAACAAAATATCATCGAATTAGGCAATATTTTGCAGTTTTTTAACGTTTTTGTGAATTTCCAGTTTATTGTAATTAATTCCATAAATATACGATAAAAATGATACAAACACATAATTGATTAGATAATAACCTTAAATACTTCATTTTCAATCATCTATTTGTTTCTCGTTGAAATACTGAGTAAGATATTGAAAAGGGGAGAAGTTCGGTTTTTATTGCATATATCGACGTTTCAGCCGGAATAGAGCGGTTTTACTTCCATCGGTAATATAAATGGAAAATCAGGAACATTTTATTTAATTCTAATGAAAACACATTGATTTTTATCATTTGTATTGGAAACAACATTGCCATATGTCTTTTCTTGGATCTAAATAATACGAAACCTCGCTTTACGATTAGAATTTAAAATCCACAAATTTGGAATAATAGTGACTTTTTCACGTTTTTCATGTAGTTTGATATTACGTAAATATATTCATTTTTACCAATATTTCGATACTATTTCATGTAGTATCGCGCTGTGTGATTTGGCCTTCAAATCTCATAATTTCGCATAATATTGCATTTTAGTTACTTTTTTCACGTTTTTCATGTAGTTTGATATAACGTAAATATATTCAATTTTACCAATATTTCGATACTTTTTCATGTTGTATCGCGCTGTGTGATTTGGCCTTCAAATCTCATAATTTCGCATAATATTGCATTTTAGTTACTTTTTTCACGTTTTTCATGTAGTTTGATATTACGTAAACATATTCATTTTTACCAATATTTCGATACTTTTTCATGTAGTATCACGATATGTGATTTGGCTTTCTAATCTCAGAATTTCGCATAATATTGCATTTTAGTTACTTTTTTCACGTTTTTCATGTAGTTTGATATTACGTAAATATATTCATTTTTACCAATATTTCGATACTTTTTCATGTAGTATCACGATATGTGATTTGGCTTTCTAATCTCAGAATTTCGCATAATATTGCATTTTAAGCAAGTTTTCTTGCGTTTTGTTTCGTACTATAAATCAACGAATTTAGTAATATTTTGACGTTTATAATCCCCCTTTTCCTTTATGTGATATAAACAAAATATCATCGAATTAGGCAATATTTTGCTGTTTTTCTACGTTTTTGTGAATTTCCAATTTATTGTATTTAATTCATTAAATACACGATAAAAATGATACAAACACATAATTGATTAGATAATAACCTTAAATACTTCATTTTCAATCATCTATTTGTTTCTCGTTGAAATACTGTGTAAGATATTCGAAAGGGGAGAAGTTCGGTTTTTATTGCATATATCGACGTTTCAGCCGGAATAGAGCGGTTTTACGTGTACATCTTCCATCGGTAATATAAACGGAAAATCAGGAACATTTTAGTTCATTCTAATGAAAACGTATTGATTTTTATCATTTGTATTGGAAACAATATTGTCATATGTCTTTTCTTGGATCTAAATAATACGAAACCTCACTTTATGATTCGAAGTTAAAACAACAAATTTGGTATAATAGTGACTTTTTTCACGTTTTTCATGTAGTTTGATATTACGTAAATATATTCATTTTTACCAATATTTCGATGCTTTTTCAGGTAGTATCACGATATGTGATTTGGCCTTCAAATCACATAATTTCGCATAATATTGCATTTCAGTTATTTTTTTCATGTTTTTCATGTAGTTTGATATTACGTAAATATATTCAATTTTACCAATATTTCGATATTTTTTCATGTAGTATCGCGCTGTGTGATTTGGCCTTCAAATCTCATAATTTCGCATAATATTGCATTTTAGTTACTTTTTTCACGTTTTTCATGTAGTTTGATATTACGTAAATATATTCAATTTTACCAATATTTCGATATTTTTTCATGTAGTATCGCGCTGTGTGATTTGGCCTTCAAATCTCATAATTTCGCATAATATTGCATTTTAGTTACTTTTTTCACGTTTTTCATGTAGTTTGATATTACGTAAATATATTCATTTTTACCAATATTTCGATACTTTTTCATGTAGTATCACGATATGTGATTTGGCTTTCAAATCTCAGAATTTCGCATAATCATCTTCAAGTTTTTAGTTACTTTTTTCACGTTTTTTATATAGTTTGATATTACTTAAATATATTCATTTTTACCAATATTTCGATACTTTTTCATGTAGTATCACGATATGTGATTTGGCCTTCAAATCTCAGAATTTCGCATAATATTGCATTTTAAGCAAGTTTTCTTGCATTTTGTTTCGTACTGTAAATCAACGAATTTTGTAATATTTTGACGTTTATCATCCCCCTTTTTTTATGTGATATAAACAAAATATCATCGAATTGTGCAATATTTTGCGGTTTTTCCACGTTTTTGTGAATTTCCAGTTTATTGTTATTAATTCATTAAATATACGATAAAAATGATACAAACACATAATTGATTAGATAATAACCTTAAATACTTCATTTTCAATCATCTATTTGTTTCTCGTTGAAATACTGAGTAAGATAATGAAAAGGGGAGAAGTTCGGTTTTTATTGCATATATCGACGTTTCAGCCGGAATAGAGTGGTTTTACGTGTACATTTTCCATCGGTAATATAAATAGAAAATCAGGAACATTTTATTTAATTCTAAAGAAAACACATTGATTTTTATCATTTGTATTGAAAGCAACATTGTCATATGTCTTTTCTTGGATCTAAATAATATGAAACCTCGCTTTACGATTCGAAGTTAAAATCTACAGATTTGGAATAAAAGTGACATTTTTCACGTTTTTCATGTAGTTTGATATTACGTAAATATATTAATTTTTACCAATATTTCGATACTATTTCATGTAGTATCGCGCTGTGTGATTTGGCCTTCAAATCTCATAATTTCGCATAATATTGCATTTTAGTTACTTTTTTCACGTTTTTCATGTACTTTGATATTACGTAAATATATTCAATTTTACCAATATTTCGATACTTTTTCATGTTGTATCGCGCTGTGTGATTTGGCCTTCAAATCTCATAATTTCGCATAATATTGCATTTTAGTTACTTTTTTCACGTTTTTCATGTAGTTTGATATTACGTAAATATATTCATTTTTACCAATATTTCGATACTTTTTCATGTAGTTTCACGATATGTGATTTGGCTTTCAAATCTCAGAATTTCGCATAATCATCTTCAATTTTTTAGTTACTTTTTCACGTTTGTTATGTAATTTGATATTACGTAAATATATTCATTTTTACCAATATTTCGATACTTTTTCATGTAGTATCACGATATGTGATTTGGCCTTCAAATCTCAGAATTTCGCATAATATTGCATTTTAAGCAAGTTTTCTTGCATTTTGTTTCGTACTATAAATCAACGAATTTTGTAATATTTTGACATTTATCATCCCCCTTTTTTTATGTGATATAAACAAAATATCATCGAATTGTGCAATATTTTGCTGTTTTTCCACGTTTTTGTGAATTTCCAGTTTATTGTTATTAATTCATTAAATATACGATAAAAATGATACAAACACATAATTGATTAGATAATAACCTTAAATACTTCATTTTCAATCATCTATTTGTTTCTCGTTGAAATACTGAGTAAGATATTGAAAAGGGGAGAAGTTCGGTTTTTATTGCATATATCGACGTTTCAGCCGGAATAGAGCGGTTTTCTTCCATCGGTAATATAAATGGAAAATCAGGAACATTTTATTTAATTCTAAAGAAAACACATTGATTTTTATCATTTGTATTGAAAGCAACATTGTCATATGTCTTTTCTTGGATCTAAATAATATGAAACCTCGCTTTACGATTCGAAGTTAAAATCTACAGATTTGGAATAAAAGTGACATTTTTCACGTTTTTCATGTAGTTTGATATTACGTAAATATATTCATTTTTACCAATATTTCGATACTATTTCATGTAGTATCGCGCTGTGTGATTTGGCCTTCAAATCTCATAATTTCGCATAATATTGCATTTTAGTTACTTTTTTCACGTTTTTCATGTACTTTGATATTACGTAAATATATTCATTTTTACCAATATATCGATACATTTTCATGTAGTATCACGATATGTGATTTGGCCTTCAAATGTCAGAATTTCGCATAATATTGCATTGAAGCAAGTTTTCTTGCATTTTGTTTCGTACTATATATCATCGAATTTAGTAATATTTTGACGTTTATCATCCCACTTTTACTCTATGTGATATAAACAAAATATCATCGAATTAGGCAATATTTTGCAGTTTTTAACGTTTTTGTGAATTTCCAGTTTATTGTAATTAATTCCATAAATATACGATAAAAAAGATACAAACACATAATTGATTAGATAATAACCTTAAATACTTCATTTTCAATCATCTATTTGTTTCTCGTTGAAATACTGAGTAAGATATTGAAAGGGGGAGAAGTTCGGTTTTTATTGCATATATCGACGTTTCAGCCGGAATAGAGCGCTTTTACGTGTACATCTTCCATCGGTAATATAAATGGAAAATCAGGAACATTTTATTTAATTCTAATGAAAACACATTGATTTTTATCATTTGTATTGGAAACAACATTGTCATATGTCTTTTCTTAGATCTAAATAATACGAAACCTCGCCTTACGATTAGAATTTAAAATCCACAAATTTGGTATAATAGTGACTTTTTTCACGTTTTTCATGTAGTTTGATATTACGTAAATATATTCATTTTTACCAATATTTCGATGCTTTTTCAGGTAGTATCACGATATGTGATTTGGCCTTCAAATCACATAATTTCGCATAATATTGCATTTTAGTTATTTTTTTCATGTTTTTCATGTAGTTTGATATTACGTAAATATATTCATTTTTACCAATATTTCGATGCTTTTTCAAATAGTATTACGATATGTGATTTGGCTTTCAAATCTCAGAATTTCGCATAATATTGCATTTTAGTTCTTTTTCAAGTTTTTCATGTAGTTTGATATTACGTAAATATATTCATTTTTACCAATATTTCGATACTATTTCATGTAGTATCGCGCTGTGTGATTTGGCCTTCAAATCTCATAATTTCGCATAATATTGCATTTTAGTTACTTTTTTCACGTTTTTCATGTAGTTTGATATTACGTAAATATATTCAATTTTACCAATATTTCGATATTTTTTCATGTAGTATCGCGCTGAGTGATTTGGCCTTCAAATCTCATAATTTCGCATAATATTGCATTTTAGTTACTTTTTCACGTTTTTCATGTAGTTTGATATTACGTAAATATATTCATTTTTACCAATATTTCGATACTTTTTCATGTAGTATCACGATATGTGATTTGGCTTTCAAATCTCAGAATTTCGCATAATCATCTTCAATTTTTTAGTTACTTTTTTCACGTTTTTTATATAGTTTGATATTACTTAAATATATTCATTTTTACCAATATTTCGATACTTTTTCATGTAGTATCACGATATGTGATTTGGCCTTCAAATCTCAGAATTTTGCATAATATTGCATTTTAAGCAAGTTTTCTTGCATTTTGTTTCGTACTATAAATCAACGAATTTTGTAATATTTTGACGTTTATCATCCCCCTTTTTTTATGTGATATAAACAAAATATCATCGAATTGTGCAATATTTTGCGGTTTTTCCACGTTTTTGTGAATTTCCAGTTTATTGTTATTAATTCATTAAATATACGATAAAAATGATACAAACACATAATTGATTAGATAATAACCTTAAATACTTCATTTTCAATCATCTATTTGTTTCTCGTTGAAATACTGAGTAAGATATTGAAAAGGGGAGAAGTTCGGTTTTTATTGCATATATCGACGTTTCAGCCGGAATAGAGTGGTTTTACGTGTACATCTTCCATCGGTAATATAAATAGAAAATCAGGAACATTTTATTTAATTCTAAAGAAAACACATTGATTTTTATCATTTGTATTGAAAGCAACATTTTCATGTCTTTTCTTGGATCTAAATAGTATGAAACCTCGCTTTACGATTCGAAGTTAAAATCTACAGATTTGGAATAATAGTGACTTTTTTCACGTTTTTCATGTAGTTTGGTATTACGTAAATATATTCATTTTTACCAATATTTTGATACTATTTCATGTAGTATCGCGCTGTGTGATTTGGCCTTCAAATCTCATAATTTCGCATAATATTGCATTTTAGTTACTTTTTTCACGTTTTTCATGTACTTTGATATTACGTAAATATATTAATTTTTACCAATATTTCGATACATTTTCATGTAGTATCACGATATGTGATTTGGCCTTCAAATCTCAGAATTTCGCATAATATTGCATTGAAGCAAGTTTTCTTGCATTTTGTTTCGTACTATATATCATCGAATTTAGTAATATTATGACGTTTATCATCCCCCTTTTACTCTATGTGATATAAACAAAATATCATCGAATTAGGCAATATTTTGCAGTTTTTTAACGTTTTTGTGAATTTCCAGTTTATTGTAATTAATTCCATAAATATACGATAAAAATGATACAAACACATAATTGATTAGATAATAACCTTAAATACTTCATTTTCAATCATCTATTTGTTTCTCGTTGAAATACTGAGTAAGATATTGAAAAGGGGAGAAGTTCGGTTTTTATTGCATATATCGACGTTTCAGCCGGAATAGAGCGGTTTTACTTCCATCGGTAATATAAATGGAAAATCAGGAACATTTTATTTAATTCTAATGAAAACACATTGATTTTTATCATTTGTATTGGAAACAACATTGTCATATGTCTTTTCTTGGATCTAAATAATACGAAACCTCGCTTTACGATTAGAATTTAAAATCCACAAATTTGGAATAATAGTGACTTTTTCACGTTTTTCATGTAGTTTGATATTACGTAAATATATTCATTTTTACCAATATTTCGATACTATTTCATGTAGTATCGCGCTGTGTGATTTGGCCTTCAAATCTCATAATTTCGCATAATATTGCATTTTAGTTACTTTTTTCACGTTTTTCATGTAGTTTGATATTACGTAAATATATTCAATTTTACCAATATTTCGATACCTTTTCATGTTGTATCGCGCTGTGTGATTTGGCCTTCAAATCTCATAATTTCGCATAATATTGCATTTTAGTTACTTTTTTCACGTTTTTCATGTAGTTTGATATTACGTAAATATATTCATTTTTACCAATATTTCGATACTTTTTCATGTAGTATCACGATATGTGATTTGGCTTTCAAATCTCAGAATTTCGCATAATCATCTTCAATTTTTTAGTTACTTTTTCACGTTTGTTATGTAATTTGATATTACGTAAATATATTCATTTTTACCAATATTTCGATACTTTTTCATGTAGTATCACGATATGTGTTTTGGCCTTCAAATCTCAGAATTTCGCATAATATTGCATTTTAAGCAAGTTTTCTTGCATTTTGTTTCGTACTATAAATCAACGAATTTTGTAATATTTTGACATTTATCATCCCCCTTTTTTTATGTGATATAAACAAAATATCATCGAATTGTGCAATATTTTGCTGTTTTTCCACGTTTTTGTGAATTTCCAGTTTATTGTTATTAATTCATTAAATATACGATAAAAATGATACAAACACATAATTGATTAGATAATAACCTTAAATACTTCATTTTCAATCATCTATTTGTTTCTCGTTGAAATACTGAGTAAGATATTGAAAAGAAGAGAAGTTCGGTTTTTATTGCATATATCGACGTTTCAGCCGGAATAGAGCGGTTTTCTTCCATCGGTAATATAAATGGAAAATCAGGAACATTTTATTTAATTCTAAAGAAAACACATTGATTTTTATCATTTGTATTGAAAGCAACATTGTCATATGTCTTTTCTTGGATCTAAATAATATGAAACCTCGCTTTACGATTCGAAGTTAAAATCTACAGATTTGGAATAAAAGTGACATTTTTCACGTTTTTCATGTAGTTTGATATTACGTAAATATATTAATTTTTACCAATATTTCGATACTATTTCATGTAGTATCGCGCTGTGTGATTTGGCCTTCAAATCTCA
The DNA here is from genome assembly GCF_040958095.1 of Procambarus clarkii. Classification (NCBI taxonomy): domain Eukaryota; kingdom Metazoa; phylum Arthropoda; class Malacostraca; order Decapoda; family Cambaridae; genus Procambarus; species Procambarus clarkii. The sequence continues at coordinate 7,951,299 of NC_091187.1, forward strand.
TAATTTCGCATAATATTGCATTTTAGTTACTTTTTTCACGTTTTTCATGTACTTTGATATTACGTAAATATATTCATTTTTACCAATATATCGATACATTTTCATGTAGTATCACGATATGTGATTTGGCCTTCAAATCTCAGAATTTCGCATAATATTGCATTGAAGCAAGTTTTCTTGCATTTTGTTTCGTACTATATATCATCGAATTTAGTAATATTTTGAAGTTTATCATCCCCCTTTTACTCTATGTGATATAAACAAAATATCATCGAATTAGGCAATATTTTGCAGTTTTTTAACGTTTTTGTGAATTTCCAGTTTATTGTAATTAATTCCATAAATATACGATAAAAAAGATACAAACACATAATTGATTAGATAATAACCTTAAATACTTCATTTTCAATCATCTATTTGTTTCTCGTTGAAATACTGAGTAAGATATTGAAAGGGGGAGAAGTTCGGTTTTTATTGCATATATCGACGTTTCAGCCGGAATAGAGCGGTTTTACGTGTACATCTTCCATCGGTAATATAAATGGAAAATCAGGAACATTTTATTTAATTCTAATGAAAACACATTGATTTTTATCATTTGTATTGGAAACAACATTGTCATATGTCTTTTCTTAGATCTAAATAATACGAAACCTCGCCTTACGATTAGAATTTAAAATCCACAAATTTGGAATAATAGTGACTTTTTCACGTTTTTCATGTAGTTTGATATTACGTAAATATATTCATTTTTACCAATATTTTGATACTATTTCATGTAGTATCGCGCTGTGTGATTTGGCCTTCAAATCTCATAATTTCGCATAATATTGCATTTTAGTTACTTTTTTCACGTTTTTCATGTAGTTTGATATTACGTAAATATATTCAATTTTACCAATATTTCGATATTTTTTCATGTAGTATCGCGCTGTGTGATTTGGCCTTCAAATCTCATAATTTCGCATAATATTGCATTTTAGTTACTTTTTTCACGTTTTTCATGTAGTTTGATATTACGTAAATATATTCATTTTTACCAATATTTCGATACTTTTTCATGTAGTATCACGATATGTGATTTGGCTTTCAAATCTCAGAATTTCGCATAATCATCTTCAATTTTTTAGTTACTTTTTTCACGTTTTTTATATAGTTTGATATTACTTAAATATATTCATTTTTACCAATATTTCGATACTTTTTCATGTAGTATCACGATATGTGATTTGGCCTTCAAATCTCAGAATTTCGCATAATATTGCATTTTAAGCAAGTTTTCTTGCATTTTGTTTCGTACTATAAATCAACGAATTTTGTAATATTTTGACGTTTATCATCCCCCTTTTTTTATGTGATATAAACAAAATATCATCGAATTGTGCAATATTTTGCGCTTTTTCCACGTTTTTGTGAATTTTCAGTTTATTGTTGTTAATTCATTAAATATACGATAAAAATGATACAAACACATAATTGATTAGATAATAACCTTAAATACTTCATTTTCAATCATCTATTTGTTTCTCGTTGAAATACTGAGTAAGATATTGAAAAGGGGAGAAGTTCGGTTTTTATTGCATATATCGACGTTTCAGCCGGAATAGAGTGGTTTTACGTGTACATCTTCCATCGGTAATATAAATAGAAAATCAGGAACATTTTATTTAATTCTAAAGAAAACACATTGATTTTTATCATTTGTATTGAAAGCAACATTGTCATATGTCTTTTTTGGATCTAAATAGTATGAAACCTCGCTTTACGATTCGAAGTTAAAATCTACAGATTTGGAATAATAGTGACTTTTTTCACGTTTTTCATGTAGTTTGATATTACGTAAATATATTCATTTTTACCAATATTTTGATACTATTTCATGTAGTATTGCGCTGTGTGATTTGGCCTTCAAATCTCATAATTTCGCATAATATTGCATTTTAGTTACTTTTTTCACGTTTTTCATGTACTTTGATATTACGTAAATATATTCATTTTTACCAATATTTCGATACATTTTCATGTAGTATCACGATATGTGATTTGGCCTTCAAATCTCAGAATTTCGCATAATATTGCATTGAAGCAAGTTTTCTTGCATTTTGTTTCGTACTATATATCATCGAATTTAGTAATATTATGACGTTTATCATCCCCCTTTTACTCTATGTGATATAAACAAAATATCATCGAATTAGGCAATATTTTGCAGTTTTTTAACGTTTTTGTGAATTTCCAGTTTATTGTAATTAATTCCATAAATATACGATAAAAATGATACAAACACATAATTGATTAGATAATAACCTTAAATACTTCATTTTCAATCATCTATTTGTTTCTCGTTGAAATACTGAGTAAGATATTGAAAAGGGGAGAAGTTCGGTTTTTATTGCACATATCGACGTTTCAGCCGGAATAGAGCGGTTTTACTTCCATCGGTAATATAAATGGAAAATCAGGAACATTTTATTTAATTCTAATGAAAACACATTGATTTTTATCATTTGTATTGGAAACAACATTGTCATATGTCTTTTCTTGGATCTAAATAATACGAAACCTCGCTTTACGATTAGAATTTAAAATCCACAAATTTGGAATAATAGTGACTTTTTCACGTTTTTCATGTAGTTTGATATTACGTAAATATATTCATTTTTACCAATATTTCGATACTATTTCATGTAGTATCGCGCTGTGTGATTTGGCCTTCAAATCTCATAATTTCGCATAATATTGCATTTTAGTTACTTTTTTCACGTTTTTCATGTAGTTTGATATTACGTAAATATATTCAATTTTACCAATATTTCGATACTTTTTCATGTTGTATCGCACTGTGTGATTTGGCCTTCAAATCTCATAATTTCGCATAATATTGCATTTTAGTTACTTTTTTCACGTTTTTCATGTAGTTTGATATTACGTAAATATATTCATTTTTACCAATATTTCGATACTTTTTCATGTAGTATCACGATATGTGATTTGGCTTTCAAATCTCAGAATTTCGCATAATCATCTTCAATTTTTTAGTTACTTTTTCACGTTTGTTATGTAATTTGATATTACGTAAATATATTCATTTTTACCAATATTTCGATACTTTTTCATGTAGTATCACGATATGTGATTTGGCCTTCAAATCTCAGAATTTCGCATAATATTGCATTTTAAGCAAGTTTTCTTGCATTTTGTTTCGTACTATAAATCAACGAATTTTGTAATATTTTGACATTTATCATCCCCCTTTTTTTATGTGATATAAACAAAATATCATCGAATTGTGCAATATTTTGCTGTTTTTCCACGTTTTTGTGAATTTCCAGTTTATTGTTATTAATTCATTAAATATACGATAAAAATGATACAAACACATAATTGATTAGATAATAACCTTAAATACTTCATTTTCAATCATCTATTTGTTTCTCGTTGAAATACTGAGTAAGATATTGAAAAGGGGATATTATTTGACGTTTATCATCCCCCTTTTTTTTATGTGATATAAACAAAATATCATCGAATTAGGCAATATTTTGCTGTTTTTCAACGTTTTTGTGAATTTCCAGTTTATTGTTATTAATTCATTAAATATACGATAAAAATGATACAAACACATAATTGATTAGATAATAACCTTAAATACTTCATTTTCAATCATCTATTTTTTCTCGTTGAAATTCTGAGTAAGATATTGATAAGGGGAGAAGTTCGGTTTTTATTGCATATATCAACGTTTCAGCCGGAATAGAGCGGTTTTACGTGTACATCTCCCATTGGTAATATAAACGGAAAATCAGGAACATTTTAGTTTATTCTAATAAAAACACATTGATTTTTATCATTTGTATTGGAAACAACATTGTCATATGTCTTTTCTTGGATCTAAATAATACGAAATCTCGCTTTATGATTCGAAGTTAAAATCCACAAATTTGGAATAATAGCGGCTTTTTTCACGTTTTTCATGTAGTTTGATATTACGTGAATATACTCATTTTTACCAATATTTCGATACTAATCATGTAGTATCACGATATGTGATTTTGCCTTCATATCTCAGAATTTCGCATAATCATCTTCAATTTTTTAGTTAATTTTTTCACGTTTTTTATGTAGTTTGATATTACGTAAATATATTCATTTTTACCAATATTTCGATACTTTTTCATGTAGTATCACGATATGTGATTTGGCCTTCAAATCTCAGAATTTCGCATAATATTGCATTTTAAGCAAGTTTTCTTGCATTTTGTTTCGTACTATATATCAACGAATTTTGTAATATTTTGACGTTTATCATCCCCCTTTTTTTATGTGATATAAACAAAATATCATCGAATTAGGCAATATTTTGCTGTTTTTCCACTTTTTTGTGATTTTCCAGTTTATTGTTATTAATTCATTATATATACGATAAAAATGATACAAACACATAATTGATTTGATAATAACCTTAAATACTTCATTTTCAATCATCTATTTGTTTCTCGTTGAAATACTGAGTCAGATATTGAAAAGGGGAGAAGTTCGGTTTTTATTGCATATATCGACGTTTCCTGCCGGAATAGAGCGGTTTTACGTGAACTTCTTCCATCGGTAATATAAATGGAAAATCAGGAACATTTTATTTAATTCTAATGAAAACACATTGATTTTTATCATTTGTATTGGAAACAACATTGTCATATGTCTTTTCTTGGATCTAAATAATACGAAACCTCGCATTACGATTAGAAGTTAAAATCCACAAATTTGGAATAATAGTGACTTTTTTCACGTTTTTCATGTAGTTTTATATTACGTAAATATATTCATTTTTACCAATATTTCGATACTATTTCATGTAGTATCGCGCTGTGTAATTTGGCCTTCAAATCTCATAATTTCGCATTATATTGCATTTTAGTTACTTTTTTCACGTTTTTCATGTAGTTTGATATTACGTAAATATATTCATTTTTACCAATATTTCGATGCTTTTTCATGTAGTATCACGATATGTGATTTGGCCTTCTAATCTCAGAATTTCGCATAATATTGCATTTTTTAAGCAAGTTTTCTTGCATTTTGTTTTGTACCATAAATCAACGAATTTAGTAATATTTTGACGTTTATCATCCCCCTTTTCCTTTATGTGATATAAACAAAATATCATCGAATTAGGCAATATTTTGCTGTTTTTCCACGTTTTTGTGAATTTCCAGTTTATTGTAATTAATTCATTAAATATACGATAAAAATGATACAAACACATAATTGATTAGATAATAACCTTAAATACTTCATTTTCAATCATCTATTTGTTTCTCGTTGAAATACTGAGTAAGATATTGAAAAGGGAAGAAGTTCGGTTTTTATTGCATATATCGACGTTTCAGCCGGAATACAGCGGTTTTACGTGTACATCTTCCATCGGTAATATAAACGGAAAATCAGGAACATTTTAGTTTATTCTAATGAAAACACATTGATTTTTATCATTTGTATTGGAAACAACATTGTCATATGTCTTTTCTTGGATCTAAATAATACGAAACCTCGCTTTACGATTAGAAGTTAAAATCCACAAATTTGGAATAATAGTGACTTTTTTCACGTTTTTCATGTAGTTTGATATTACGTAAATATATTAATTTTTACCAATATTTCGATATTATTTCATGTAGTATCGCGCTGTGTGATTTGGCCTTCAAATCTCATAATTTCGCATTATATTGCATTTTAGTTACTTTTTTCACGTTTTTCATGTAGTTTGATATTACGTAAATATATTCATTTTTACCAATATTTCGATACTTTTTCATGTAGTATCACGATATGTGATTTGGCCTTCTAATCTCAGAATTTCGCATAATATTGCATTTTAAGCAAGTTTTTTGCATTTTGTTTCGTACTATATACCAACGAATTTAGTAATATTTTGACGTTTATCATCCCCCTTTTCCTTTATGTGATATAAACAAAATATCATCGAATTAGGCAATATTTTGCTGTTTTTCCACGTTTTTGTGAATTTAAAGTTTATTGTAATTAATTCATTAAATTTCCGATAAAAAAGATACAAACACATAATTGATTAGATAATAACCTTAAATACTTCATTTTCAATCATCTATTTGTTTCTCGTTGAAATACTGAGTAAGATATTGAAAAGGGGAGAAGTTCAGTTTTTATTGCATATATCGACGTTTCAGCCGGAATAGAGCGGTTTTACGTGTACATCTTCCATCGGTAATATAAATGGAAAATCAGGAACATTTTATTTAATTCTAATGAAAACACATTGATTTTTATCATTTGTATTGGAAACAACATTGTCATATGTCTTTTCTTGGATTTTAATAATACGAAACCTCGCTTTACGATTAGAAGTTAAAATCCACAAATTTGGAATAATAGTGACTTTTTTCACGTTTTTCATGTAGTTTGATATTACGTAAATATATTCATTTTTACCAATATTTCGATACTATTTCATGTAGTATCGCGCTGTGTGATTTGGCCTTCAAATCTCATAATTTCGCATAATATTGCATTTTAGTTACTTTTTTCACGTTCTTCATGTAGTTTGATATTACGTAAATATATTCATTTTTACCAATATTTCAATGCTTTTTCATATAGTATCACGATATGTGATTTGGCTTTCAAATCTCAGAATTTTGCATAATCATCTTTAATTTTTTATTTACTTTTTTCGTTTTTTATGTAGTTTGATATTACGTAAATATATTAATTTTTACCAATATTTCGATACTTTTTCATGTAGTATCACGATATGTGATTTGGCCTTCAAATCTCAGAATTTCGCATAATATTGCATTTTAAGCAAGTTTTCTTGCATTTTGTTTCGTACTATAAATCACCGAATTTTGTAATATTTTGACGTTTATCATCCCCCTTTTTTTTATGTGATATAAACAAAATATCATCGAATTAGGCAATATTTTGCTGTTTTTCAACGTTTTTGTGAATTTCCAGTTTATTGTTATTAATTCATTAAATATACGATAAAAATGATACAAACACATAATTGATTAGATAATAACCTTAAATACTTCATTTTCAATCATCTATTTTTTCTCGTTGAAATTCTGAGTAAGATATTGAAAAGGGGAGAAGTTCGGTTTTTATTGCATATATCGACGTTTCAGCCGGAATAGAGCGGTTTTACGTGTACATCTCCTATTGGTAATATAAACGGAAAATCAGGAACATTTTAGTTTATTCTAATAAAAACACATTGATTTTTATCATTTGTATTGGAAACAACATTGTCATATGTCTTTTCTTGGATCTAAATAATACGAAACCTCGCTTTACGATTAGAAGTTAAAATCCACAAATTTGGAATAATAGTGACTTTTTTCACGTTTTTCATGTAGTTTGATATTACGTAAATATATTAATTTTTACCAATATTTCGATATTATTTCATGTAGTATCGCGCTGTGTGATTTGGCCTTCAAATCTCATAATTTCGCATTATATTGCATTTTAGTTACTTTTTTCACGTTTTTCATGTAGTTTGATATTACGTAAATATATTCATTTTTACCAATATTTCGATACTTTTTCATGTAGTATCACGATATGTGATTTGGCCTTCTAATCTCAGAATTTCGCATAATATTGCATTTTAAGCAAGTTTTCTTGCATTTTGTTTCGTACTATATATCAACGAATTTAGTAATATTTTGACGTTTATCATCCCCCTTTTCCTTTATGTGATATAAACAAAATATCATCGAATTAGGCAATATTTTGCTGTTTTTCCACGTTTTTGTGAATTTAAAGTTTATTGTAATTAATTCATTAAATTTACGATAAAAAAGATACAAACACATAATTGATTAGATAATAACCTTAAATACTTCATTTTCAATCATCTATTTGTTTCTCGTTGAAATACTGAGTAAGATATTGAAAAGGGGAGAAGTTCAGTTTTTATTGCATATATCGACGTTTCAGCCGGAATAGAGCGGTTTTACGTGTACATCTTCCATCGGTAATATAAATGGAAAATCAGGAACATTTTATTTAATTCTAATGAAAACACATTGATTTTTATCATTTGTATTGGAAACAACATTGTCATATGTCTTTTCTTGGATTTTAATAATACGAAACCTCGCTTTACGATTAGAAGTTAAAATCCACAAATTTGGAATAATAGTGACTTTTTTCACGTTTTTCATGTAGTTTGATATTACGTAAATATATTCATTTTTACCAATATTTCGATACTATTTCATGTAGTATCGCGCTGTGTGATTTGGCCTTCAAATCTCATAATTTCGCATAATATTGCATTTTAGTTACTTTTTTCACGTTCTTCATGTAGTTTGATATTACGTAAATATTTTTTATCATGTAGTATCACGATATGTGATTTGGTTTTCAAATCTCAGAATTTCGCATAATCATCTTTAATTTTTTATTTACTTTTTTCGTTTTTTATGTAGTTTGATATTACGTAAATATATTAATTTTTACCAATATTTCGATACTTTTTCATGTAGTATCACGATATGTGATTTGGCCTTCAAATCTCAGAATTTCGCATAATATTGCATTTTAAGCAAGTTTTCTTGCATTTTGTTTCGTACTATAAATCACCGAATTTTGTAATATTTTGACGTTTATCATCCCCCTTTTTTTTATGTGATATAAACAAAATATCATCGAATTAGGCAATATTTTGCTGTTTTTCAACGTTTTTGTGAATTTCCAGTTTATTGTTATTAATTCATTAAATATACGATAAAAATGATACAAACACATAATTGATTAGATAATAACCTTAAATACTTCATTTTCAATCATCTATTTTTTCTCGTTGAAATTCTGAGTAAGATATTGAAAAGGGGAGAAGTTCGGTTTTTATTGCATATATCGACGTTTCAGCCGGAATAGAGCGGTTTTACGTGTACATCTCCTATTGGTAATATAAACGGAAAATCAGGAACATTTTAGTTTATTCTAATAAAAACACATTGATTTTTATCATTTGTATTGGAAACAACATTGTCATATGTCTTTTCTTGGATCTAAATAATACGAAATCTCGCTTTATGATTCGAAGTTAAAATCCACAAATTTGGAATAATAGCGGCTTTTTTCACGTTTTTCATGTAGTTTGATATTACGTGAATATACTCATTTTTACCAATATTTCGATACTAATCATGTAGTATCACGATATGTGATTTTGCCTTCATATCTCAGAATTTCGCATAATCATCTTCAATTTTTTAGTTAATTTTTTCACGTTTTTTATGTAGTTTGATATTACGTAAATATATTCATTTTTACCAATATTTCGATACTTTTTCATGTAGTATCACGATATGTGATTTGGCCTTCAAATCTCAGAATTTCGCATAATATTGCATTTTAAGCAAGTTTTCTTGCATTTTGTTTCGTACTATATATCAACGAATTTTGTAATATTTTGACGTTTATCATCCCCCTTTTTTTATGTGATATAAACAAAATATCATCGAATTAGGCAATATTTTGCTGTTTTTCCACTTTTTTGTGATTTTATAGTTTATTGTTATTAATTCATTATATATACGATAAAAATGATACAAACACATAATTGATTTGATAATAACCTTAAATACTTCATTTTCAATCATCTATTTGTTTCTCGTTGAAATACTGAGTCAGATATTGAAAAGGGGAGAAGTTCGGTTTTTATTGCATATATCGACGTTTCCTGCCGGAATAGAGCGGTTTTACGTGAACTTCTTCCATCGGTAATATAAATGGAAAATCAGGAACATTTTATTTAATTCTAATGAAAACACATTGATTTTTATCATTTGTATTAGAAACAACATTGTCATATGTCTTTTCTTGGATCTAAATAATACGAAACCTCGCATTACGATTAGAAGTTAAAATCCACAAATTTGGAATAATAGTGACTTTTTTCACGTTTTTCATGTAGTTTTATATTACGTAAATATATTCATTTTTACCAATATTTCGATACTATTTCATGTAGTATCGCGCTGTGTAATTTGGCCTTCAAATCTCATAATTTCGCATTATATTGCATTTTAGTTACTTTTTTCACGTTTTTCATGTAGTTTGATATTACGTAAATATATTCATTTTTACCAATATTTCGATACTTTTTCATGTAGTATCACGATATGTGATTTGGCCTTCTAATCTCAGAATTTCGCATAATATTGCATTTTAAGCAAGTTTTCTTGCATTTTGTTTCGTACTATATATCAACGAATTTAGTAATATTTTGACGTTTATCATCCCCCTTTTCCTTTATGTGATATAAACAAAATATCATCGAATTAGGCAATATTTTGCTGTTTTTCCACGTTTTTGTGAATTTAAAGTTTATTGTAATTAATTCATTAAATTTACGATAAAAAAGATACAAACACATAATTGATTAGATAATAACCTTAAATACTTCATTTTCAATCATCTATTTGTTTCTCGTTGAAATACTGAGTAAGATATTGAAAAGGGGAGAAGTTCAGTTTTTATTGCATATATCGACGTTTCAGCCGGAATAGAGCGGTTTTACGTGTACATCTTCCATCGGTAATATAAATGCAAAATCAGGAACATTTTATTTAATTCTAATGAAAACACATTGATTTTTATCATTTGTATTGGAAACAACATTGTCATATGTCTTTTCTTGGATTTTAATAATACGAAACCTCGCTTTACGATTAGAAGTTAAAATCCACAAATTTGGAATAATAGTGACTTTTTTCACGTTTTTCATGTAGTTTGATATTACGTAAATATATTCATTTTTACCAATATTTCGATACTATTTCATGTAGTATCGCGCTGTGTGATTTGGCCTTCAAATCTCATAATTTCGCATAATATTGCATTTTAGTTACTTTTTTCACGTTCTTCATGTAGTTTGATATTACGTAAATATATTCATTTTTACCAATATTTCAATGCTTTTTCATATAGTATCACGATATGTGATTTGGTTTTCAAATCTCAGAATTTCGCATAATCATCTTTAATTTTTTATTTACTTTTTTCGTTTTTTATGTAGTTTGATATTACGTAAATATATTAATTTTTACCAATATTTCGATACTTTTTCATGTAGTATCACGATATGTGATTTGGCCTTCAAATCTCAGAATTTCGCATAATATTGCATTTTAAGCAAGTTTTCTTGCATTTTGTTTCGTACTATAAATCACCGAATTTTGTAATATTTTGACGTTTATCATCCCCCTTTTTTTTATGTGATATAAACAAAATATCATCGAATTAGGCAATATTTTGCTGTTTTTCCACGTTTTTGTGAATTTCCAGTTTATTGTAATTAATTCATTAAATATACGATAAAAATGATACAAACACATAATTGATTAGATAATAACCTTAAATACTTCATTTTCAATCATCTATTTGTTTCTCGTTGAAATACTGAGTAAGATATTGAAAAGGGAAGAAGTTCGGTTTTTATTGCATATATCGACGTTTCAGCCGGAATACAGCGGTTTTACGTGTACATCTTCCATCGGTAATATAAACGGAAAATCAGGAACATTTTAGTTTATTCTAATGAAAACACATTGATTTTTATCATTTGTATTGGAAACAACATTGTCATATGTCTTTTCTTGGATCTAAATAATACGAAACCTCGCTTTACGATTAGAAGTTAAAATCCACAAATTTGGAATAATAGTGACTTTTTTCACGTTTTTCATGTAGTTTGATATTACGTAAATATATTAATTTTTACCAATATTTCGATATTATTTCATGTAGTATCGCGCTGTGTGATTTGGCCTTCAAATCTCATAATTTCGCATTATATTGCATTTTAGTTACTTTTTTCACGTTTTTCATGTAGTTTGATATTACGTAAATATATTCATTTTTACCAATATTTCGATACTTTTTCATGTAGTATCACGATATGTGATTTGGCCTTCTAATCTCAGAATTTCGCATAATATTGCATTTTAAGCAAGTTTTTTGCATTTTGTTTCGTACTATATACCAACGAATTTAGTAATATTTTGACGTTTATCATCCCCCTTTTCCTTTATGTGATATAAACAAAATATCATCGAATTAGGCAATATTTTGCTGTTTTTCCACGTTTTTGTGAATTTAAAGTTTATTGTAATTAATTCATTAAATTTCCGATAAAAAAGATACAAACACATAATTGATTAGATAATAACCTTAAATACTTCATTTTCAATCATCTATTTGTTTCTCGTTGAAATACTGAGTAAGATATTGAAAAGGGGAGAAGTTCAGTTTTTATTGCATATATCGACGTTTCAGCCGGAATAGAGCGGTTTTACGTGTACATCTTCCATCGGTAATATAAATGGAAAATCAGGAACATTTTATTTAATTCTAATGAAAACACATTGATTTTTATCATTTGTATTGGAAACAACATTGTCATATGTCTTTTCTTGGATTTTAATAATACGAAACCTCGCTTTACGATTAGAAGTTAAAATCCACAAATTTGGAATAATAGTGACTTTTTTCACGTTTTTCATGTAGTTTGATATTACGTAAATATATTCATTTTTACCAATATTTCGATACTATTTCATGTAGTATCGCGCTGTGTGATTTGGCCTTCAAATCTCATAATTTCGCATAATATTGCATTTTAGTTACTTTTTTCACGTTCTTCATGTAGTTTGATATTACGTAAATATATTCATTTTTACCAATATTTCAATGCTTTTTCATATAGTATCACGATATGTGATTTGGCTTTCAAATCTCAGAATTTTGCATAATCATCTTTAATTTTTTATTTACTTTTTTCGTTTTTTATGTAGTTTGATATTACGTAAATATATTAATTTTTACCAATATTTCGATACTTTTTCATGTAGTATCACGATATGTGATTTGGCCTTCAAATCTCAGAATTTCGCATAATATTGCATTTTAAGCAAGTTTTCTTGCATTTTGTTTCGTACTATAAATCACCGAATTTTGTAATATTTTGACGTTTATCATCCCCCTTTTTTTTATGTGATATAAACAAAATATCATCGAATTAGGCAATATTTTGCTGTTTTTCAACGTTTTTGTGAATTTCCAGTTTATTGTTATTAATTCATTAAATATACGATAAAAATGATACAAACACATAATTGATTAGATAATAACCTTAAATACTTCATTTTCAATCATCTATTTTTTCTCGTTGAAATTCTGAGTAAGATATTGAAAAGGGGAGAAGTTCGGTTTTTATTGCATATATCGACGTTTCAGCCGGAATAGAGCGGTTTTACGTGTACATCTCCTATTGGTAATATAAACGGAAAATCAGGAACATTTTAGTTTATTCTAATAAAAACACATTGATTTTTATCATTTGTATTGGAAACAACATTGTCATATGTCTTTTCTTGGATCTAAATAATACGAAACCTCGCTTTACGATTAGAAGTTAAAATCCACAAATTTGGAATAATAGTGACTTTTTTCACGTTTTTCATGTAGTTTGATATTACGTAAATATATTAATTTTTACCAATATTTCGATATTATTTCATGTAGTATCGCGCTGTGTGATTTGGCCTTCAAATCTCATAATTTCGCATTATATTGCATTTTAGTTACTTTTTTCACGTTTTTCATGTAGTTTGATATTACGTAAATATATTCATTTTTACCAATATTTCGATACTTTTTCATGTAGTATCACGATATGTGATTTGGCCTTCTAATCTCAGAATTTCGCATAATATTGCATTTTAAGCAAGTTTTCTTGCATTTTGTTTCGTACTATATATCAACGAATTTAGTAATATTTTGACGTTTATCATCCCCCTTTTCCTTTATGTGATATAAACAAAATATCATCGAATTAGGCAATATTTTGCTGTTTTTCCACGTTTTTGTGAATTTAAAGTTTATTGTAATTAATTCATTAAATTTACGATAAAAAAGATACAAACACATAATTGATTAGATAATAACCTTAAATACTTCATTTTCAATCATCTATTTGTTTCTCGTTGAAATACTGAGTAAGATATTGAAAAGGGGAGAAGTTCAGTTTTTATTGCATATATCGACGTTTCAGCCGGAATAGAGCGGTTTTACGTGTACATCTTCCATCGGTAATATAAATGGAAAATCAGGAACATTTTATTTAATTCTAATGAAAACACATTGATTTTTATCATTTGTATTGGAAACAACATTGTCATATGTCTTTTCTTGGATTTTAATAATACGAAACCTCGCTTTACGATTAGAAGTTAAAATCCACAAATTTGGAATAATAGTGACTTTTTTCACGTTTTTCATGTAGTTTGATATTACGTAAATATATTCATTTTTACCAATATTTCGATACTATTTCATGTAGTATCGCGCTGTGTGATTTGGCCTTCAAATCTCATAATTTCGCATAATATTGCATTTTAGTTACTTTTTTCACGTTCTTCATGTAGTTTGATATTACGTAAATATTTTTTATCATGTAGTATCACGATATGTGATTTGGTTTTCAAATCTCAGAATTTCGCATAATCATCTTTAATTTTTTATTTACTTTTTTCGTTTTTTATGTAGTTTGATATTACGTAAATATATTAATTTTTACCAATATTTCGATACTTTTTCATGTAGTATCACGATATGTGATTTGGCCTTCAAATCTCAGAATTTCGCATAATATTGCATTTTAAGCAAGTTTTCTTGCATTTTGTTTCGTACTATAAATCACCGAATTTTGTAATATTTTGACGTTTATCATCCCCCTTTTTTTTATGTGATATAAACAAAATATCATCGAATTAGGCAATATTTTGCTGTTTTTCAACGTTTTTGTGAATTTCCAGTTTATTGTTATTAATTCATTAAATATACGATAAAAATGATACAAACACATAATTGATTAGATAATAACCTTAAATACTTCATTTTCAATCATCTATTTTTTCTCGTTGAAATTCTGAGTAAGATATTGAAAAGGGGAGAAGTTCGGTTTTTATTGCATATATCGACGTTTCAGCCGGAATAGAGCGGTTTTACGTGTACATCTCCTATTGGTAATATAAACGGAAAATCAGGAACATTTTAGTTTATTCTAATAAAAACACATTGATTTTTATCATTTGTATTGGAAACAACATTGTCATATGTCTTTTCTTGGATCTAAATAATACGAAATCTCGCTTTATGATTCGAAGTTAAAATCCACAAATTTGGAATAATAGCGGCTTTTTTCACGTTTTTCATGTAGTTTGATATTACGTGAATATACTCATTTTTACCAATATTTCGATACTAATCATGTAGTATCACGATATGTGATTTTGCCTTCATATCTCAGAATTTCGCATAATCATCTTCAATTTTTTAGTTAATTTTTTCACGTTTTTTATGTAGTTTGATATTACGTAAATATATTCATTTTTACCAATATTTCGATACTTTTTCATGTAGTATCACGATATGTGATTTGGCCTTCAAATCTCAGAATTTCGCATAATATTGCATT
This sequence comes from Procambarus clarkii, assembly GCF_040958095.1. Classification (NCBI taxonomy): domain Eukaryota; kingdom Metazoa; phylum Arthropoda; class Malacostraca; order Decapoda; family Cambaridae; genus Procambarus; species Procambarus clarkii. Next base: position 7,966,831 of record NC_091187.1, read on the forward strand.
TTAAGCAAGTTTTCTTGCATTTTGTTTCGTACTATATATCAACGAATTTTGTAATATTTTGACGTTTATCATCCCCCTTTTTTTATGTGATATAAACAAAATATCATCGAATTAGGCAATATTTTGCTGTTTTTCCACTTTTTTGTGATTTTATAGTTTATTGTTATTAATTCATTATATATACGATAAAAATGATACAAACACATAATTGATTTGATAATAACCTTAAATACTTCATTTTCAATCATCTATTTGTTTCTCGTTGAAATACTGAGTCAGATATTGAAAAGGGGAGAAGTTCGGTTTTTATTGCATATATCGACGTTTCCTGCCGGAATAGAGCGGTTTTACGTGAACTTCTTCCATCGGTAATATAAATGGAAAATCAGGAACATTTTATTTAATTCTAATGAAAACACATTGATTTTTATCATTTGTATTAGAAACAACATTGTCATATGTCTTTTCTTGGATCTAAATAATACGAAACCTCGCATTACGATTAGAAGTTAAAATCCACAAATTTGGAATAATAGTGACTTTTTTCACGTTTTTCATGTAGTTTTATATTACGTAAATATATTCATTTTTACCAATATTTCGATACTATTTCATGTAGTATCGCGCTGTGTAATTTGGCCTTCAAATCTCATAATTTCGCATTATATTGCATTTTAGTTACTTTTTTCACGTTTTTCATGTAGTTTGATATTACGTAAATATATTCATTTTTACCAATATTTCGATACTTTTTCATGTAGTATCACGATATGTGATTTGGCCTTCTAATCTCAGAATTTCGCATAATATTGCATTTTAAGCAAGTTTTCTTGCATTTTGTTTCGTACTATATATCAACGAATTTAGTAATATTTTGACGTTTATCATCCCCCTTTTCCTTTATGTGATATAAACAAAATATCATCGAATTAGGCAATATTTTGCTGTTTTTCCACGTTTTTGTGAATTTAAAGTTTATTGTAATTAATTCATTAAATTTACGATAAAAAAGATACAAACACATAATTGATTAGATAATAACCTTAAATACTTCATTTTCAATCATCTATTTGTTTCTCGTTGAAATACTGAGTAAGATATTGAAAAGGGGAGAAGTTCAGTTTTTATTGCATATATCGACGTTTCAGCCGGAATAGAGCGGTTTTACGTGTACATCTTCCATCGGTAATATAAATGGAAAATCAGGAACATTTTATTTAATTCTAATGAAAACACATTGATTTTTATCATTTGTATTGGAAACAACATTGTCATATGTCTTTTCTTGGATTTTAATAATACGAAACCTCGCTTTACGATTAGAAGTTAAAATCCACAAATTTGGAATAATAGTGACTTTTTTCACGTTTTTCATGTAGTTTGATATTACGTAAATATATTCATTTTTACCAATATTTCGATACTATTTCATGTAGTATCGCGCTGTGTGATTTGGCCTTCAAATCTCATAATTTCGCATAATATTGCATTTTAGTTACTTTTTTCACGTTCTTCATGTAGTTTGATATTACGTAAATATATTCATTTTTACCAATATTTCAATGCTTTTTCATATAGTATCACGATATGTGATTTGGTTTTCAAATCTCAGAATTTCGCATAATCATCTTTAATTTTTTATTTACTTTTTTCGTTTTTTATGTAGTTTGATATTACGTAAATATATTAATTTTTACCAATATTTCGATACTTTTTCATGTAGTATCACGATATGTGATTTGGCCTTCAAATCTCAGAATTTCGCATAATATTGCATTTTAAGCAAGTTTTCTTGCATTTTGTTTCGTACTATAAATCACCGAATTTTGTAATATTTTGACGTTTATCATCCCCCTTTTTTTTATGTGATATAAACAAAATATCATCGAATTAGGCAATATTTTGCTGTTTTTCAACGTTTTTGTGAATTTCCAGTTTATTGTTATTAATTCATTAAATATACGATAAAAATGATACAAACACATAATTGATTAGATAATAACCTTAAATACTTCATTTTCAATCATCTATTTTTTCTCGTTGAAATTCTGAGTAAGATATTGAAAAGGGGAGAAGTTCGGTTTTTATTGCATATATCGACGTTTCAGCCGGAATAGAGCGGTTTTACGTGTACATCTCCTATTGGTAATATAAACGGAAAATCAGGAACATTTTAGTTTATTCTAATAAAAACACATTGATTTTTATCATTTGTATTGGAAACAACATTGTCATATGTCTTTTCTTGGATCTAAATAATACGAAATCTCGCTTTATGATTCGAAGTTAAAATCCACAAATTTGGAATAATAGCGGCTTTTTTCACGTTTTTCATGTAGTTTGATATTACGTGAATATACTCATTTTTACCAATATTTCGATACTAATCATGTAGTATCACGATATGTGATTTTGCCTTCATATCTCAGAATTTCGCATAATCATCTTCAATTTTTTAGTTAATTTTTTCACGTTTTTTATGTAGTTTGATATTACGTAAATATATTCATTTTTACCAATATTTCGATACTTTTTCATGTAGTATCACGATATGTGATTTGGCCTTCAAATCTCAGAATTTCGCATAATATTGCATTTTAAGCAAGTTTTCTTGCATTTTGTTTCGTACTATATATCAACGAATTTTGTAATATTTTGACGTTTATCATCCCCCTTTTTTTATGTGATATAAACAAAATATCATCGAATTAGGCAATATTTTGCTGTTTTTCCACTTTTTTGTGATTTTATAGTTTATTGTTATTAATTCATTATATATACGATAAAAATGATACAAACACATAATTGATTTGATAATAACCTTAAATACTTCATTTTCAATCATCTATTTGTTTCTCGTTGAAATACTGAGTCAGATATTGAAAAGGGGAGAAGTTCGGTTTTTATTGCATATATCGACGTTTCCTGCCGGAATAGAGCGGTTTTACGTGAACTTCTTCCATCGGTAATATAAATGGAAAATCAGGAACATTTTATTTAATTCTAATGAAAACACATTGATTTTTATCATTTGTATTGGAAACAACATTGTCATATGTCTTTTCTTGGATCTAAATAATACGAAACCTCGCATTACGATTAGAAGTTAAAATCCACAAATTTGGAATAATAGTGACTTTTTTCACGTTTTTCATGTAGTTTTATATTACGTAAATATATTCATTTTTACCAATATTTCGATACTATTTCATGTAGTATCGCGCTGTGTAATTTGGCCTTCAAATCTCATAATTTCGCATTATATTGCATTTTAGTTACTTTTTTCACGTTTTTCATGTAGTTTGATATTACGTAAATATATTCATTTTTACCAATATTTCGATGCTTTTTCATGTAGTATCACGATATGTGATTTGGCCTTCTAATCTCAGAATTTCGCATAATATTGCATTTTTTAAGCAAGTTTTCTTGCATTTTGTTTCGTACTATAAATCAACGAATTTAGTAATATTTTGACGTTTATCATCCCCCTTTTCCTTTATGTGATATAAACAAAATATCATCGAATTAGGCAATATTTTGCTGTTTTTCCACGTTTTTGTGAATTTCCAGTTTATTGTAATTAATTCATTAAATATACGATAAAAATGATACAAACACATAATTGATTAGATAATAACCTTAAATACTTCATTTTCAATCATCTATTTGTTTCTCGTTGAAATACTGAGTAAGATATTGAAAAGGGAAGAAGTTCGGTTTTTATTGCATATATCGACGTTTCAGCCGGAATACAGCGGTTTTACGTGTACATCTTCCATCGGTAATATAAACGGAAAATCAGGAACATTTTAGTTTATTCTAATGAAAACACATTGATTTTTATCATTTGTATTGGAAACAACATTGTCATATGTCTTTTCTTGGATTTTAATAATACGAAACCTCGCTTTACGATTAGAAGTTAAAATCCACAAATTTGGAATAATAGTGACTTTTTTCACGTTTTTCATGTAGTTTGATATTACGTAAATATATTCATTTTTACCAATATTTCGATACTATTTCATGTAGTATCGCGCTGTGTGATTTGGCCTTCAAATCTGATAATTTCGCATAATATTGCATTTTAGTTACTTTTTTCACGTTCTTCATGTAGTTTGATATTACGTAAATATATTCATTTTTACCAATATTTCAATGCTTTTTCATATAGTATCACGATATGTGATTTGGCTTTCAAATCTCAGAATTTCGCATAATCATCTTTAATTTTTTATTTACTTTTTTCGTTTTTTATGTAGTTTGATATTACGTAAATATATTAATTTTTACCAATATTTCGATACTTTTTCATGTAGTATCACGATATGTGATTTGGCCTTAAAATCTCAGAATTTCGCATAATATTGCATTTTAAGCAAGTTTTCTTGCATTTTGTTTCGTACTATAAATCACCGAATTTTGTAATATTTTGACGTTTATCATCCCCCTTTTTTTTATGTGATATAAACAAAATATCATCGAATTAGGCAATATTTTGCTGTTTTTCAACGTTTTTGTGAATTTCCAGTTTATTGTTATTAATTCATTAAATATACGATAAAAATGATACAAACACATAATTGATTAGATAATAACCTTAAATACTTCATTTTCAATCATCTATTTTTTCTCGTTGAAATTCTGAGTAAGATATTGAAAAGGGGAGAAGTTCGGTTTTTATTGCATATATCGACGTTTCAGCCGGAATAGAGCGGTTTTACGTGTACATCTCCCATTGGTAATATAAACGGAAAATCAGGAACATTTTAGTTTATTCTAATAAAAACACATTGATTTTTATCATTTGTATTGGAAACAACATTGTCATATGTCTTTTCTTGGATCTAAATAATACGAAATCTCGCTTTATGATTCGAAGTTAAAATCCACAAATTTGGAATAATAGCGGCTTTTTTCACGTTTTTCATGTAGTTTGAAAATATGTTTTTCATGTGAATATACTCATTTTTACCAATATTTCGATACTAATCATGTAGTATCACGATATGTGATTTTGCCTTCATATCTCAGAATTTCGCATAATCATCTTCAATTTTTTAGTTAATTTTTTCACGTTTTTTATGTAGTTTGATATTACGTAAATATATTCATTTTTACCAATATTTCTATACTTTTTCATGTAGTATCACGATATGTGATTTGGCCTTCAAATCTCAGAATTTCGCATAATATTGCATTTTAAGCAAGTTTTCTTGCATTTTGTTTCGTACTATATATCAACGAATTTTGTAATATTTTGACGTTTATCATCCCCCTTTTTTTATGTGATATAAACAAAATATCATCGAATTAGGCAATATTTTGCTGTTTTTCCACTTTTTTGTGATTTTCCAGTTTACTGTTACTAATTCATTATATATACGATAAAAATGATACAAACACATAATTGATTTGATAATAACCTTAAATACTTCATTTTCAATCATCTATTTGTTTCTCGTTGAAATACTGAGTCAGATATTGAGAAGGGGAGAAGTTCGGTTTTTATTGCATATATCGACGTTTCCTGCCGGAATAGAGCGGTTTTACGTGAACTTCTTCCATCGGTAATATAAAAATCAGGAACATTTTATTTAATTCTAATGAAAACACATTGATTTTTATCATTTGTATTGGAAACAACATTGTCATATGTCTTTTCTTGGATCTAAATAATACGAAACCTCGCATTACGATTAGAAGTTAAAATCCACAAATTTGGAATAATAGTGACTTTTTTCACGTTTTTCATGTAGTTTTTATTACGTAAATATATTCATTTTTACCAATATTTCGATACTATTTCATGTAGTATCGCGCTGTGTAATTTGGCCTTCAAATCTCATAAATTCGCATTATATTGCATTTTAGTTACTTTTTTCACGTTTTTCATGTAGTTTGATATTACGTAAATATATTCATTTTTACCAATATTTCGATGCTTTTTCATGTAGTATCACGATATGTAATTTGGCCTTCTAATCTCAGAATTTCGCATAATATTGCATTTTAAGCAAGTTTTCTTGCATTTTGTTTCGTACTATAAATCAACGAATTTAGTAATATTTTGACGTTTAAAATCCCCCTTTTCCTTTATGTGATATAAACAAAATATCATCGAATTAGGCAATATTTTGCTGTTTTTCCACGTTTTTGTGAATTTCCAGTTTATTGTAATTAATTCATTAAATGTACGATAAAAATGATACAAACACATAATTGATTAGATAATAACCTTAAATACTTCATTTTCAATCATCTATTTGTTTCTCGTTGAAATACTGAGTAAGATATTGAAAAGGGAAGAAGTTCGGTTTTTATTGCATATATCGACGTTTCAGCCGGAATACAGCGGTTTTACGTGTACATCTTCCATCGGTAATATAAACGGAAAATCAGGAACATTTTAGTTTATTCTAATGAAAACACATTGATTTTTATCATTTGTATTGGAAACAACATTGTCATATGTCTTTTCTTGGATCTAAATAATACGAAACCTCGCTTTACGATTAGAAGTTAAAATCCACAAATTTGGAATAATAGTGACTTTTTTCACGTTTTTCATGTAGTTTGATATTACGTAAATATATTCATTTTTACCAATATTTCGATACTATTTCATGTAGTATCGCGCTGTGTGATTTGGCCTTCAAATCTCATAATTTCGCATAATATTGCATTTTAGTTACTTTTTTCACGTTCTTCATGTAGTTTGATATTACGTAAATATATTCATTTTTACCAATATTTCAATGCTTTTTCATATAGTATCACGATATGTGATTTGGTTTTCAAATCTCAGAATTTCGCATAATCATCTTTAATTTTTTATTTACTTTTTTCGTTTTTTATGTAGTTTGATATTACGTAAATATATTAATTTTTACCAATATTTCGATACTTTTTCATGTAGTATCACGATATGTGATTTGGCCTTCAAATCTCAGAATTTCGCATAATATTGCATTTTAAGCAAGTTTTCTTGCATTTTGTTTCGTACTATAAATCACCGAATTTTGTAATATTTTGACGTTTATCATCCCCCTTTTTTTTATGTGATATAAACAAAATATCATCGAATTAGGCAATATTTTGCTGTTTTTCAACGTTTTTGTGAATTTCCAGTTTATTGTTATTAATTCATTAAATATACGATAAAAATGATACAAACACATAATTGATTAGATAATAACCTTAAATACTTCATTTTCAATCATCTATTTTTTCTCGTTGAAATTCTGAGTAAGATATTGAAAAGGGGAGAAGTTCGGTTTTTATTGCATATATCGACGTTTCAGCCGGAATAGAGCGGTTTTACGTGTACATCTCCTATTGGTAATATAAACGGAAAATCAGGAACATTTTAGTTTATTCTAATAAAAACACATTGATTTTTATCATTTGTATTGGAAACAACATTGTCATATGTCTTTTCTTGGATCTAAATAATACGAAATCTCGCTTTATGATTCGAAGTTAAAATCCACAAATTTGGAATAATAGCGGCTTTTTTCACGTTTTTCATGTAGTTTGATATTACGTGAATATACTCATTTTTACCAATATTTCGATACTAATCATGTAGTATCACGATATGTGATTTTGCCTTCATATCTCAGAATTTCGCATAATCATCTTCAATTTTTTAGTTAATTTTTTCACGTTTTTTATGTAGTTTGATATTACGTAAATATATTCATTTTTACCAATATTTCGATACTTTTTCATGTAGTATCACGATATGTGATTTGGCCTTCAAATCTCAGAATTTCGCATAATATTGCATTTTAAGCAAGTTTTCTTGCATTTTGTTTCGTACTATATATCAACGAATTTTGTAATATTTTGACGTTTATCATCCCCCTTTTTTTATGTGATATAAACAAAATATCATCGAATTAGGCAATATTTTGCTGTTTTTCCACTTTTTTGTGATTTTATAGTTTATTGTTATTAATTCATTATATATACGATAAAAATGATACAAACACATAATTGATTTGATAATAACCTTAAATACTTCATTTTCAATCATCTATTTGTTTCTCGTTGAAATACTGAGTCAGATATTGAAAAGGGGAGAAGTTCGGTTTTTATTGCATATATCGACGTTTCCTGCCGGAATAGAGCGGTTTTACGTGAACTTCTTCCATCGGTAATATAAATGGAAAATCAGGAACATTTTATTTAATTCTAATGAAAACACATTGATTTTTATCATTTGTATTGGAAACAACATTGTCATATGTCTTTTCTTGGATCTAAATAATACGAAACCTCGCATTACGATTAGAAGTTAAAATCCACAAATTTGGAATAATAGTGACTTTTTTCACGTTTTTCATGTAGTTTTATATTACGTAAATATATTCATTTTTACCAATATTTCGATACTATTTCATGTAGTATCGCGCTGTGTAATTTGGCCTTCAAATCTCATAATTTCGCATTATATTGCATTTTAGTTACTTTTTTCACGTTTTTCATGTAGTTTGATATTACGTAAATATATTCATTTTTACCAATATTTCGATGCTTTTTCATGTAGTATCACGATATGTGATTTGGCCTTCTAATCTCAGAATTTCGCATAATATTGCATTTTTTAAGCAAGTTTTCTTGCATTTTGTTTTGTACTATAAATCAACGAATTTAGTAATATTTTGACGTTTATCATCCCCCTTTTCCTTTATGTGATATAAACAAAATATCATCGAATTAGGCAATATTTTGCTGTTTTTCCACGTTTTTGTGAATTTCCAGTTTATTGTAATTAATTCAATAAATATACGATAAAAATGATACAAACACATAATTGATTAGATAATAACCTTAAATACTTCATTTTCAATCATCTATTTGTTTCTCGTTGAAATACTGAGTAAGATATTGAAAAGGGAAGAAGTTCGGTTTTTATTGCATATATCGACGTTTCAGCCGGAATACAGCGGTTTTACGTGTACATCTTCCATCGGTAATATAAACGGAAAATCAGGAACATTTTAGTTTATTCTAATGAAAACACATTGATTTTTATCATTTGTATTGGAAACAACATTGTCATATGTCTTTTCTTGGATCTAAATAATACGAAACCTCGCTTTACGATTAGAAGTTAAAATCCACAAATTTGGAATAATAGTGACTTTTTTCACGTTTTTCATGTAGTTTGATATTACGTAAATATATTAATTTTTACCAATATTTCGATATTATTTCATGTAGTATCGCGCTGTGTGATTTGGCCGTCAAATCTCATAATTTCGCATTATATTGCATTTTAGTTACTTTTTTCACGTTTTTCATGTAGTTTGATATTACGTAAATATATTCATTTTTACCAATATTTCGATACTTTTTCATGTAGTATCACGATATGTGATTTGGCCTTCTAATCTCAAAATTTCGCATAATATTGCATTTTAAGCAAGTTTTCTTGCATTTTGTTTCGTACTATATATCAACGAATTTAGTAATATTTTGACGTTTATCATCCCCCTTTTCCTTTATGTGATATAAACAAAATATCATCGAATTAGGCAATATTTTGCTGTTTTTCCACGTTTTTGTGAATTTAAAGTTTATTGTAATTAATTCATTAAATTTACGATAAAAAAGATACAAACACATAATTGATTAGATAATAACCTTAAATACTTCATTTTCAATCATCTATTTGTTTCTCGTTGAAATACTGAGTAAGATATTGAAAAGGGGTGAAGTTCAGTTTTTATTGCATATATCGACGTTTCAGCCGGAATAGAGCGGTTTTACGTGTACATCTTCCATCGGTAATATAAATGGAAAATCAGGAACATTTTATTTAATTCTAATGAAAACACATTGATTTTTATCATTTGTATTGGAAACAACATTGTCATATGTCTTTTCTTGGATTTTAATAATACGAAACCTCGCTTTACGATTAGAAGTTAAAATCCACAAATTTGGAATAATAGTGACTTTTTTCACGTTTTTCATGTAGTTTGATATTACGTAAATATATTCATTTTTACCAATATTTCGATACTATTTCATGTAGTATCGCGCTGTGTGATTAGGCCTTCAAATCTGATAATTTCGCATAATATTGCATTTTAGTTACTTTTTTCACGTTCTTCATGTAGTTTGATATTACGTAAATATATTCATTTTTACCAATATTTCAATGCTTTTTCATATAGTATCACGATATGTGATTTGGCTTTCAAATCTCAGAATTTCGCATAATCATCTTTAATTTTTTATTTACTTTTTTCGTTTTTTATGTAGTTTGATATTACGTAAATATATTAATTTTTACCAATATTTCGATACTTTTTCATGTAGTATCACGATATGTGATTTGGCCTTCAAATCTCAGAATTTCGCATAATATTGCATTTTAAGCAAGTTTTCTTGCATTTTGTTTCGTACTATAAATCACCGAATTTTGTAATATTTTGACGTTTATCATCCCCCTTTTTTTTATGTGATATAAACAAAATATCATCGAATTAGGCAATATTTTGCTGTTTTTCAACGTTTTTGTGAATTTCCAGTTTATTGTTATTAATTCATTAAATATACGATAAAAATGATACAAACACATAATTGATTAGATAATAACCTTAAATACTTCATTTTCAATCATCTATTTTTTCTCGTTGAAATTCTGAGTAAGATATTGAAAAGGGGAGAAGTTCGGTTTTTATTGCATATATCGACGTTTCAGCCGGAATAGAGCGGTTTTACGTGTACATCTCCCATTGGTAATATAAACGGAAAATCAGGAACATTTTAGTTTATTCTAATAAAAACACATTGATTTTTATCATTTGTATTGGAAACAACATTGTCATATGTCTTTTCTTGGATCTAAATAATACGAAATCTCGCTTTATGATTCGAAGTTAAAATCCACAAATTTGGAATAATAGCGGCTTTTTTCACGTTTTTCATGTAGTTTGAAAATATGTTTTTCATGTGAATATACTCATTTTTACCAATATTTCGATACTAATCATGTAGTATCACGATATGTGATTTTGCCTTCATATCTCAGAATTTCGCATAATCATCTTCAATTTTTTAGTTAATTTTTTCACGTTTTTTATGTAGTTTGATATTACGTAAATATATTCATTTTTACCAATATTTCTATACTTTTTCATGTAGTATCACGATATGTGATTTGGCCTTCAAATCTCAGAATTTCGCATAATATTGCATTTTAAGCAAGTTTTCTTGCATTTTGTTTCGTACTATATATCAACGAATTTTGTAATATTTTGACGTTTATCATCCCCCTTTTTTTATGTGATATAAACAAAATATCATCGAATTAGGCAATATTTTGCTGTTTTTCCACTTTTTTGTGATTTTCCAGTTTACTGTTACTAATTCATTATATATACGATAAAAATGATACAAACACATAATTGATTTGATAATAACCTTAAATACTTCATTTTCAATCATCTATTTGTTTCTCGTTGAAATACTGAGTCAGATATTGAGAAGGGGAGAAGTTCGGTTTTTATTGCATATATCGACGTTTCCTGCCGGAATAGAGCGGTTTTACGTGAACTTCTTCCATCGGTAATATAAATGGAAAATCAGGAACATTTTATTTAATTCTAATGAAAACACATTGATTTTTATCATTTGTATTGGAAACAACATTGTCATATGTCTTTTCTTGGATCTAAATAATACGAAACCTCGCATTACGATTAGAAGTTAAAATCCACAAATTTGGAATAATAGTGACTTTTTTCACGTTTTTCATGTAGTTTTTATTACGTAAATATATTCATTTTTACCAATATTTCGATACTATTTCATGTAGTATCGCGCTGTGTAATTTGGCCTTCAAATCTCATAAATTCGCATTATATTGCATTTTAGTTACTTTTTTCACGTTTTTCATGTAGTTTGATATTACGTAAATATATTCATTTTTACCAATATTTCGATGCTTTTTCATGTAGTATCACGATATGTAATTTGGCCTTCTAATCTCAGAATTTCGCATAATATTGCATTTTAAGCAAGTTTTCTTGCATTTTGTTTCGTACTATAAATCAACGAATTTAGTAATATTTTGACGTTTAAAATCCCCCTTTTCCTTTATGTGATATAAACAAAATATCATCGAATTAGGCAATATTTTGCTGTTTTTCCACGTTTTTGTGAATTTCCAGTTTATTGTAATTAATTCATTAAATGTACGATAAAAATGATACAAACACATAATTGATTAGATAATAACCTTAAATACTTCATTTTCAATCATCTATTTGTTTCTCGTTGAAATACTGAGTAAGATATTGAAAAGGGAAGAAGTTCGGTTTTTATTGCATATATCGACGTTTCAGCCGGAATACAGCGGTTTTACGTGTACATCTTCCATCGGTAATATAAACGGAAAATCAGGAACATTTTAGTTTATTCTAATGAAAACACATTGATTTTTATCATTTGTATTGGAAACAACATTGTCATATGTCTTTTCTTGGATCTAAATAATACGAAACCTCGCTTTACGATTAGAAGTTAAAATCCACAAATTTGGAATAATAGTGACTTTTTTCACGTTTTTCATGTAGTTTGATATTACGTAAATATATTAATTTTTACCAATATTTCGATATTATTTCATGTAGTATCGCGCTGTGTGATTTGGCCTTCAAATCTCATAATTTCGCATTATATTGCATTTTAGTTACTTTTTTCACGTTTTTCATGTAGTTTGATATTACGTAAATATATTCATTTTTACCAATATTTCGATACTTTTTCATGTAGTATCACGATATGTGATTTGGCCTTCTAATCTCAGAATTTCGCATAATATTGCATTTTAAGCAAGTTTTCTTGCATTTTGTTTCGTACTATAAATCAACGAATTTAGTAATATTTTGACGTTTATCATCCCCCTTTTCCTTTATGTGATATAAACAAAATATCATCGAATTAGGCAACATTTTGCTGTTTTTCCACGTTTCTGTGAATTTCCAGTTTATTGTAATTAATTCCTTAAATATACGATAAAAATGATACAAACACATAATTGATTAGATAATAACCTTAAATACTGCATTTTCAATCATCTATTTGTTTCTCGTTGAAATACTGAGTAAGATATTGAAAAGGGGAGAAGTTCGGTTTTTATTGCATATATCGACGTTTCAGCCGGAATAGAGCGGTTTTACGTGTACATCTCCCATTGGTAATATAAACGTAAAATCAGGAACATTTTAGTTTATTCTAATAAAAACACATTGATTTTTATCATTTGTATTGGAAACAACATTGTCATATGTCTTTTCTTGGATCTAAATAATACGAAATCTCGCTTTATGATTCGAAGTTAAAATCCACAAATTTGGAATAATAGTGGCTTTTTTACCGTTTTTCATGTAGTATGATATTACGTGAATATATTCATTTTTACCAATATTTCGATACTAATCATGTAGTATCACGATATGTGATTTGGCCTTCATATCTCAGAATTTCGCATAATCGTCTTCAATTTATTAGTTAATTTTTTCACGTTTTTTATGTAGTTTGATATTACGTAAATATATTAATTTTTACCAATATTTCGATACTTTTTCATGTAGTATCACGATATGTGATTTGGCCTTCAAATCTCAGAATTTCGCATAATATTGCATTTTAAGCAAGTTTTCTTGCATTTTGTTTCGTACTATATATCAACGAATTTTGTAATATTTTGACGTTTATCATCCCCCTTTTCCGTTATGTGATATAAACAAAATATCATCGAATTAGGCAATATTTTGCTGTTTTTCCACTTTTTTCTGATTTTCCAGTTTATTGTTATTAATTCATTATATATACGATAAAAATGATACAAACACATAATTGATTTGATGATAACCTTAAATACTTCATTTTCAATCATCTATTTGTTTCTCGTTGAAATACTGAGTAAGATATTGAAAAGGGGAGAAGTTCGGTTTTTATTGCATATATCGACGTTTCAGCCGGAATAGAGCGGTTTTACGTGTACATCTTCCATCGGTAATATAAATGGAAAATCAGGAACATTTTATTTAATTCTAATGAAAACACATTGATTTTTATCATTTGTATTGGAAACAACATTGTCATATGTCTTTTCTTGGATCTAAATAATACGAAATCTCGCTTTATGATTCGAAGTTAAAATCCACAAATTTGGAATAATAGCGGCTTTTTTCACGTTTTTCATGTAGTTTGATATTACGTGAATATACTCATTTTTACCAATATTTCGATACTAATCATGTAGTATCACGATATGTGATTTGGCCTTCATATCTCAGAATTTCGCATAATCATCTTCAATTTTTTAGTTAATTTTTTCACGTTTTTTATGTAGTTTGATATTACGTAAATATATTCATTTTTACCAATATTTCGATACTTTTTCATGTAGTATCACGATATGTGATTTGGCCTTCAAATCTCAGAATTTCGCATAATATTGCATTTTAAGCAAGTTTTCTTGCATTTTGTTTCGTACTATATATCAACGAATTTTGTAATATTTTGACGTTTATCATCCCCCTTTTTTATGTGATATAAACAAAATATCATCGAATTAGACAATATTTTGCTGTTTTTCCACTTTTTTGTGATTTTCCAGTTTATTGTTATTAATTCATTATATATACGATAAAAATTGATACAAACACATAATTGATTTGATAATAACCTTAAATACTTCATTTTCAATCATCTATTTGTTTCTCGTTGAAATACTGAGTAAGATATTGAAAAGGGGAGAAGTTCGGTTTATATTGCATATATCGACGTTTCCTGCCGGAATAGAGCGGTTTTACGTGAACTTCTTCCATCGGTAATATAAATGGAAAATCAGGAACATTTTATTTAATTCTAATGAAAACACATTGATTTTTATCATTTGTATTGGAAACAACATTGTCATATGTCTTTTCTTGGATCTAAATAATACGAAACCTTGCATTACGATTAGAAGTTAAAATCCACAAATTTGGAATAATAGTGACTTTTTTCACGTTTTTCATGTAGTTTTATATTACGTAAATATATTCATTTTTACCAATATTTCGATACTATTTCATGTAGTATCGCGCTGTGTAATTTGGCCTTCAAATCTCATAATTTCGCATTATATTGCATTTTAGTTACTTTTTTCACGTTTTTCATGTAGTTTGATATTACGTAAATATATTCATTTTTACCAATATTTCGATGCTTTTTCATGTAGTATCACGATATGTGATTTGGCCTTCAAATCTCAGAATTTCGCATAATATTGCATTTTAAGCAAGTTTTCTTGCATTTTGTTTCGTACTATATATCAACGAATTTTGTAATATTTTGACGTTTATCATCCCCCTTTTTTTATGTGATATAAACAAAATATCATCGAATTAGGCAATATTTTGCTGTTTTTCCACGTTTTTGTGAATTTCCAGTTTATTGTAATTAATTCATTAAATGTACGATAAAAATGATACAAACACATAATTGATTAGATAATAACCTTAAATACTTCATTTTCAATCATCTATTTGTTTCTCGTTGAAATACTGAGTAAGATATTGAAAAGGGAAGAAGTTCGGTTTTTATTGCATATATCGACGTTTCAGCCGGAATACAGCGGTTTTACGTGTACATCTTCCATCGGTAATATAAACGGAAAATCAGGAACATTTTAGTTTATTCTAATGAAAACACATTGATTTTTATCATTTGTATTGGAAACAACATTGTCATATGTCTTTTCTTGGATCTAAATAATACGAAACCTCGCTTTACGATTAGAAGTTAAAATCCACAAATTTGGAATAATAGTGACTTTTTTCACGTTTTTCATGTAGTTTGATATTACGTAAATATATTCATTTTTACCAATATTTCGATACTCTTTCATGTAGTATCGCGCTGTGTGATTTGGCCTTCAAATCTCATAATTTCGCATAATATTGCATTTTAGTTACTTTTTTCACGTTCTTCATGTAGTTTGATATTACGTAAATATATTCATTTTTACCAATATTTCAATGCTTTTTCATATAGTATCACGATATGTGATTTGGTTTTCAAATCTCAGAATTTCGCATAATCATCTTTAATTTTTTATTTACTTTTTTCGTTTTTTATGTAGTTTGATATTACGTAAATATATTAATTTTTACCAATATTTCGATACTTTTTCATGTAGTATCACGATATGTGATTTGGCCTTCAAATCTCAGAATTTCGCATAATATTGCATTTTAAGCAAGTTTTCTTGCATTTTGTTTCGTACTATAAATCACCGAATTTTGTAATATTTTGACGTTTATCATCCCCCTTTTTTTTATGTGATATAAACAAAATATCATCGAATTAGGCAATATTTTGCTGTTTTTCAACGTTTTTGTGAATTTCCAGTTTATTGTTATTAATTCATTAAATATACGATAAAAATGATACAAACACATAATTGATTAGATAATAACCTTAAATACTTCATTTTCAATCATCTATTTTTTCTCGTTGAAATTCTGAGTAAGATATTGAAAAGGGGAGAAGTTCGGTTTTTATTGCATATATCGACGTTTCAGCCGGAATAGAGCGGTTTTACGTGTACATCTCCTATTGGTAATATAAACGGAAAATCAGGAACATTTTAGTTTATTCTAATAAAAACACATTGATTTTTATCATTTGTATTGGAAACAACATTGTCATATGTCTTTTCTTGGATCTAAATAATACGAAATCTCGCTTTATGATTCGAAGTTAAAATCCACAAATTTGGAATAATAGCGGCTTTTTTCACGTTTTTCATGTAGTTTGATATTACGTGAATATACTCATTTTTACCAATATTTCGATACTAATCATGTAGTATCACGATATGTGATTTTGCCTTCATATCTCAGAATTTCGCATAATCATCTTCAATTTTTTAGTTAATTTTTTCACGTTTTTTATGTAGTTTGATATTACGTAAATATATTCATTTTTACCAATATTTCTATACTTTTTCATGTAGTATCACGATATGTGATTTGGCCTTCAAATCTCAGAATTTCGCATAATATTGCATTTTAAGCAAGTTTTCTTGCATTTTGTTTCGTACTATATATCAACGAATTTTGTAATATTTTGACGTTTATCATCCCCCTTTTTTTATGTAATATAAACAAAATATCATCGAATTAGGCAATATTTTGCTGTTTTTCCACTTTTTTGTGATTTTATAGTTTATTGTTATTAATTCATTATATATACGATAAAAATGATACAAACACATAATTGATTTGATAATAACCTTAAATACTTCATTTTCAATCATCTATTTGTTTCTCGTTGAAATACTGAGTCAGATATTGAAAAGGGGAGAAGTTCGGTTTTTATTGCATATATCGACGTTTCCTGCCGGAATAGAGCGGTTTTACGTGAACTTCTTCCATCGGTAATATAAATGGAAAATCAGGAACATTTTATTTAATTCTAATGAAAACACATTGATTTTTATCATTTGTATTGGAAACAACATTGTCATATGTCTTTTCTTGGATCTAAATAATACGAAACCTCGCATTACGATTAGAAGTTAAAATCCACAAATTTGGAATAATATTGACTTTTTTCACGTTTTTCATGTAGTTTTATATTACGTAAATATATTCATTTTTACCAATATTTCGATACTATTTCATGTAGTATCGCGCTGTGTAATTTGGCCTTCAAATCTCATAATTTCGCATTATATTGCATTTTAGTTACTTTTTTCACGTTTTTCATGTAGTTTGATATTACGTAAATATATTCATTTTTACCAATATTTCGATGCTTTTTCATGTAGTATCACGATATGTGATTTGGCCTTCTAATCTCAGAATTTCGCATAATATTGCATTTTTTAAGCAAGTTTTCTTGCATTTTGTTTTGTACTATAAATCAACGAATTTAGTAATATTTTGACGTTTATCATCCCCCTTTTCCTTTATGTGATATAAACAAAATATCATCGAATTAGGCAATATTTTGCTGTTTTTCCACGTTTTTGTGAATTTCCAGTTTATTGTAATTAATTCATTAAATATACGATAAAAATGATACAAACACATAATTGATTAGATAATAACCTTAAATACTTCATTTTCAATCATCTATTTGTTTCTCGTTGAAATACTGAGTAAGATATTGAAAAGGGAAGAAGTTCGGTTTTTATTGCATATATCGACGTTTCAGCCGGAATACAGCGGTTTTACGTGTACATCTTCCATCGGTAATATAAACGGAAAATCAGGAACATTTTAGTTTATTCTAATGAAAACACATTGATTTTTATCATTTGTATTGGAAACAACATTGTCATATGTCTTTTCTTGGATCTAAATAATACGAAACCTCGCTTTACGATTAGAAGTTAAAATCCACAAATTTGGAATAATAGTGACTTTTTTCACGTTTTTCATGTAGTTTGATATTACGTAAATATATTAATTTTTACCAATATTTCGATATTATTTCATGTAGTATCGCGCTGTGTGATTTGGCCGTCAAATCTCATAATTTCGCATTATATTGCATTTTAGTTACTTTTTTCACGTTTTTCATGTAGTTTGATATTACGTAAATATATTCATTTTTACCAATATTTCGATACTTTTTCATGTAGTATCACGATATGTGATTTGGCCTTCTAATCTCAAAATTTCGCATAATATTGCATTTTAAGCAAGTTTTCTTGCATTTTGTTTCGTACTATATATCAACGAATTTAGTAATATTTTGACGTTTATCATCCCCCTTTTCCTTTATGTGATATAAACAAAATATCATCGAATTAGGCAATATTTTGCTGTTTTTCCACGTTTTTGTGAATTTAAAGTTTATTGTAATTAATTCATTAAATTTACGATAAAAAAGATACAAACACATAATTGATTAGATAATAACCTTAAATACTTCATTTTCAATCATCTATTTGTTTCTCGTTGAAATACTGAGTAAGATATTGAAAAGGGGTGAAGTTCAGTTTTTATTGCATATATCGACGTTTCAGCCGGAATAGAGCGGTTTTACGTGTACATCTTCCATCGGTAATATAAATGGAAAATCAGGAACATTTTATTTAATTCTAATGAAAACACATTGATTTTTATCATTTGTATTGGAAACAACATTGTCATATGTCTTTTCTTGGATTTTAATAATACGAAACCTCGCTTTACGATTAGAAGTTAAAATCCACAAATTTGGAATAATAGTGACTTTTTTCACGTTTTTCATGTAGTTTGATATTACGTAAATATATTCATTTTTACCAATATTTCGATACTATTTCATGTAGTATCGCGCTGTGTGATTTGGCCTTCAAATCTGATAATTTCGCATAATATTGCATTTTAGTTACTTTTTTCACGTTCTTCATGTAGTTTGATATTACGTAAATATATTCATTTTTACCAATATTTCAATGCTTTTTCATATAGTATCACGATATGTGATTTGGCTTTCAAATCTCAGAATTTCGCATAATCATCTTTAATTTTTTATTTACTTTTTTCGTTTTTTATGTAGTTTGATATTACGTAAATATATTAATTTTTACCAATATTTCGATACTTTTTCATGTAGTATCACGATATGTGATTTGGCCTTCAAATCTCAGAATTTCGCATAATATTGCATTTTAAGCAAGTTTTCTTGCATTTTGTTTCGTACTATAAATCACCGAATTTTGTAATATTTTGACGTTTATCATCCCCCTTTTTTTTATGTGATATAAACAAAATATCATCGAATTAGGCAATATTTTGCTGTTTTTCAACGTTTTTGTGAATTTCCAGTTTATTGTTATTAATTCATTAAATATACGATAAAAATGATACAAACACATAATTGATTAGATAATAACCTTAAATACTTCATTTTCAATCATCTATTGTTTCTCGTTGAAATTCTGAGTAAGATATTGAAAAGGGGAGAAGTTCGGTTTTTATTGCATATATCGACGTTTCAGCCGGAATAGAGCGGTTTTACGTGTACATCTCCCATTGGTAATATAAACGGAAAATCAGGAACATTTTAGTTTATTCTAATAAAAACACATTGATTTTTATCATTTGTATTGGAAACAACATTGTCATATGTCTTTTCTTGGATCTAAATAATACGAAATCTCGCTTTATGATTCGAAGTTAAAATCCACAAATTTGGAATAATAGCGGCTTTTTTCACGTTTTTCATGAAGTTTGAAAATATGTTTTTCATGTGAATATACTCATTTTTACCAATATTTCGATACTAATCATGTAGTATCACGATATGTGATTTTGCCTTCATATCTCAGAATTTCGCATAATCATCTTCAATTTTTTAGTTAATTTTTTCACGTTTTTTATGTAGTTTGATATTACGTAAATATATTCATTTTTACCAATATTTCTATACTTTTTCATGTAGTATCACGATATGTGATTTGGCCTTCAAATCTCAGAATTTCGCATAATATTGCATTTTAAGCAAGTTTTCTTGCATTTTGTTTCGTACTATATATCAACGAATTTTGTAATATTTTGACGTTTATCATCCCCCTTTTTTTATGTGATATAAACAAAATATCATCGAATTAGGCAATATTTTGCTGTTTTTCCACTTTTTTGTGATTTTCCAGTTTACTGTTACTAATTCATTATATATACGATAAAAATGATACAAACACATAATTGATTTGATAATAACCTTAAATACTTCATTTTCAATCATCTATTTGTTTCTCGTTGAAATACTGAGTCAGATATTGAGAAGGGGAGAAGTTCGGTTTTTATTGCATATATCGACGTTTCCTGCCGGAATAGAGCGGTTTTACGTGAACTTCTTCCATCGGTAATATAAATGGAAAATCAGGAACATTTTATTTAATTCTAATGAAAACACATTGATTTTTATCATTTGTATTGGAAACAACATTGTCATATGTCTTTTCTTGGATCTAAATAATACGAAACCTCGCATTACGATTAGAAGTTAAAATCCACAAATTTGGAATAATAGTGACTTTTTTCACGTTTTTCATGTAGTTTTTATTACGTAAATATATTCATTTTTACCAATATTTCGATACTATTTCATGTAGTATCGCGCTGTGTAATTTGGCCTTCAAATCTCATAAATTCGCATTATATTGCATTTTAGTTACTTTTTTCACGTTTTTCATGTAGTTTGATATTACGTAAATATATTCATTTTTACCAATATTTCGATGCTTTTTCATGTAGTATCACGATATGTAATTTGGCCTTCTAATCTCAGAATTTCGCATAATATTGCATTTTAAGCAAGTTTTCTTGCATTTTGTTTCGTACTATAAATCAACGAATTTAGTAATATTTTGACGTTTATCATCCCCCTTTTCCTTTATGTGATATAAACAAAATATCATCGAATTAGGCAACATTTTGCTGTTTTTCCACGTTTCTGTGAATTTCCAGTTTATTGTAATTAATTCCTTAAATATACGATAAAAATGATACAAACACATAATTGATTAGATAATAACCTTAAATACTGCATTTTCAATCATCTAATTGTTTCTCGTTGAAATACTGAGTAAGATATTGAAAAGGGGAGAAGTTCGGTTTTTATTGCATATATCGACGTTTCAGCCGGAATAGAGCGGTTTTACGTGTACATCTCCCATTGGTAATATAAACGGAAAATCAGGAACATTTTAGTTTATTCTAATAAAAACACATTGATTTTTATCATTTGTATTGGAAACAACATTGTCATATGTCTTTTCTTGGATCTAAATAATACGAAATCTCGCTTTATGATTCGAAGTTAAAATCCACAAATTTGGAATAATAGTGGTTTTTTTACCGTTTTTCATGTAGTATGATATTACGTGAATATATTCATTTTTACCAATATTTCGATACTAATCATGTAGTATCACGATATGTGATTTGGCCTTCATATCTCAGAATTTCGCATAATCGTCTTCAATTTATTAGTTAATTTTTTCACGTTTTTTATGTAGTTTGATATTACGTAAATATATTAATTTTTACCAATATTTCGATACTTTTTCATGTAGTATCACGATATGTGATTTGGCCTTCAAATCTCAGAATTTCGCATAATATTGCATTTTAAGCAAGTTTTCTTGCATTTTGTTTCGTACTATATATCAACGAATTTTGTAATATTTTGACGTTTATCATCCCCCTTTTCCGTTATGTGATATAAACAAAATATCATCGAATTAGGCAATATTTTGCTGTTTTTCCACTTTTTTCTGATTTTCCAGTTTATTGTTATTAATTCATTATATATACGATAAAAATGATACAAACACATAATTGATTTGATAATAACCTTAAATACTTCATTTTCAATCATCTATTTGTTTCTCGTTGAAATACTGAGTAAGATATTGAAAAGGGGAGAAGTTCGGTTTTTATTGCATATATCGACGTTTCAGCCGGAATAGAGCGGTTTTACGTGTACATCTTCCATCGGTAATATAAATGGAAAATCAGGAACATTTTATTTAATTCTAATGAAAACACATTGATTTTTATCATTTGTATTGGAAACAACATTGTCATATGTCTTTTCTTGGATCTAAATAATACGAAATCTCGCTTTATGATTCGAAGTTAAAATCCACAAATTTGGAATAATAGCGGCTTTTTTCACGTTTTTCATGTAGTTTGATATTACGTGAATATACTCATTTTTACCAATATTTCGATACTAATCATGTAGTATCACGATATGTGATTTGGCCTTCATATCTCAGAATTTCGCATAATCATCTTCAATTTTTTAGTTAATTTTTTCACGTTTTTTATGTAGTTTGATATTACGTAAATATATTCATTTTTACCAATATTTCGATACTTTTTCATGTAGTATCACGATATGTGATTTGGCCTTCAAATCTCAGAATTTCGCATAATATTGCATTTTAAGCAAGTTTTCTTGCATTTTGTTTCGTACTATATATCAACGAATTTTGTAATATTTTGACGTTTATCATCCCCCTTTTTTATGTGATATAAACAAAATATCATCGAATTAGACAATATTTTGCTGTTTTTCCACTTTTTTGTGATTTTCCAGTTTATTGTTATTAATTCATTATATATACGATAAAAATTGATACAAACACATAATTGATTTGATAATAACCTTAAATACTTCATTTTCAATCATCTATTTGTTTCTCGTTGAAATACTGAGTAAGATATTGAAAAGGGGAGAAGTTCGGTTTATATTGCATATATCGACGTTTCCTGCCGGAATAGAGCGGTTTTACGTGAACTACTTCCATCGGTAATATAAATGGAAAATCAGGAACATTTTATTTAATTCTAATGAAAACACATTGATTTTTATCATTTGTATTGGAAACAACATTGTCATATGTCTTTTCTTGGATCTAAATAATACGAAACCTTGCATTACGATTAGAAGTTAAAATCCACAAATTTGGAATAATAGTGACTTTTTTCACGTTTTTCATGTAGTTTTATATTACGTAAATATATTCATTTTTACCAATATTTCGATACTATTTCATGTAGTATCGCGCTGTGTAATTTGGCCTTCAAATCTCATAATTTCGCATTATATTGCATTTTAGTTACTTTTTTCACGTTTTTCATGTAGTTTGATATTACGTAAATATATTCATTTTTACCAATATTTCGATGCTTTTTCATGTAGTATCACGATATGTGATTTGGCCTTCAAATCTCAGAATTTCGCATAATATTGCATTTTAAGCAAGTTTTCTTGCATTTTGTTTCGTACTATATATCAACGAATTTTGTAATATTTTGACGTTTATCATCCCCCTTTTTTTATGTGATATAAACAAAATATCATCGAATTAGGCAATATTTTGCTGTTTTTCCACGTTTTTGTGAATTTCCAGTTTATTGTAATTAATTCATTAAATGTACGATAAAAATGATACAAACACATAATTGATTAGATAATAACCTTAAATACTTCATTTTCAATCATCTATTTGTTTCTCGTTGAAATACTGAGTAAGATATTGAAAAGGGAAGAAGTTCGGTTTTTATTGCATATATCGACGTTTCAGCCGGAATACAGCGGTTTTACGTGTACATCTTCCATCGGTAATATAAACGGAAAATCAGGAACATTTTAGTTTATTCTAATGAAAACACATTGATTTTTATCATTTGTATTGGAAACAACATTGTCATATGTCTTTTCTTGGATCTAAATAATACGAAACCTCGCTTTACGATTAGAAGTTAAAATCCACAAATTTGGAATAATAGTGACTTTTTTCACGTTTTTCATGTAGTTTGATATTACGTAAATATATTCATTTTTACCAATATTTCGATACTATTTCATGTAGTATCGCGCTGTGTGATTTGGCCTTCAAATCTCATAATTTCGCATAATATTGCATTTTAGTTACTTTTTTCACGTTCTTCATGTAGTTTGATATTACGTAAATATATTCATTTTTACCAATATTTCAATGCTTTTTCATATAGTATCACGATATGTGATTTGGTTTTCAAATCTCAGAATTTCGCATAATCATCTTTAATTTTTTATTTACTTTTTTCGTTTTTTATGTAGTTTGATATTACGTAAATATATTAATTTTTACCAATATTTCGATACTTTTTCATGTAGTATCACGATATGTGATTTGGCCTTCAAATCTCAGAATTTCGCATAATATTGCATTTTAAGCAAGTTTTCTTGCATTTTGTTTCGTACTATAAATCACCGAATTTTGTAATATTTTGACGTTTATCATCCCCCTTTTTTTTATGTGATATAAACAAAATATCATCGAATTAGGCAATATTTTGCTGTTTTTCAACGTTTTTGTGAATTTCCAGTTTATTGTTATTAATTCATTAAATATACGATAAAAATGATACAAACACATAATTGATTAGATAATAACCTTAAATACTTCATTTTCAATCATCTATTTTTTCTCGTTGAAATTCTGAGTAAGATATTGAAAAGGGGAGAAGTTCGGTTTTTATTGCATATATCGACGTTTCAGCCGGAATAGAGCGGTTTTACGTGTACATCTCCTATTGGTAATATAAACGGAAAATCAGGAACATTTTAGTTTATTCTAATAAAAACACATTGATTTTTATCATTTGTATTGGAAACAACATTGTCATATGTCTTTTCTTGGATCTAAATAATACGAAATCTCGCTTTATGATTCGAAGTTAAAATCCACAAATTTGGAATAATAGCGGCTTTTTTCACGTTTTTCATGTAGTTTGATATTACGTGAATATACTCATTTTTACCAATATTTCGATACTAATCATGTAGTATCACGATATGTGATTTTGCCTTCATATCTCAGAATTTCGCATAATCATCTTCAATTTTTTAGTTAATTTTTTCACGTTTTTTATGTAGTTTGATATTACGTAAATATATTCATTTTTACCAATATTTCGATACTTTTTCATGTAGTATCACGATATGTGATTTGGCCTTCAAATCTCAGAATTTCGCATAATATTGCATTTTAAGCAAGTTTTCTTGCATTTTGTTTCGTACTATATATCAACGAATTTTGTAATATTTTGACGTTTATCATCCCCCTTTTTTTATGTAATATAAACAAAATATCATCGAATTAGGCAATATTTTGCTGTTTTTCCACTTTTTTGTGATTTTATAGTTTATTGTTATTAATTCATTATATATACGATAAAAATGATACAAACACATAATTGATTTGATAATAACCTTAAATACTTCATTTTCAATCATCTATTTGTTTCTCGTTGAAATACTGAGTCAGATATTGAAAAGGGGAGAAGTTCGGTTTTTATTGCATATATCGACGTTTCCTGCCGGAATAGAGCGGTTTTACGTGAACTTCTTCCATCGGTAATATAAATGGAAAATCAGGAACATTTTATTTAATTCTAATGAAAACACATTGATTTTTATCATTTGTATTGGAAACAACATTGTCATATGTCTTTTCTTGGATCTAAATAATACGAAACCTCGCATTACGATTAGAAGTTAAAATCCACAAATTTGGAATAATATTGACTTTTTTCACGTTTTTCATGTAGTTTTATATTACGTAAATATATTCATTTTTACCAATATTTCGATACTATTTCATGTAGTATCGCGCTGTGTAATTTGGCCTTCAAATCTCATAATTTCGCATTATATTGCATTTTAGTTACTTTTTTCACGTTTTTCATGTAGTTTGATATTACGTAAATATATTCATTTTTACCAATATTTCGATGCTTTTTCATGTAGTATCACGATATGTGATTTGGCCTTCTAATCTCAGAATTTCGCATAATATTGCATTTTTTAAGCAAGTTTTCTTGCATTTTGTTTTGTACTATAAATCAACGAATTTAGTAATATTTTGACGTTTATCATCCCCCTTTTCCTTTATGTGATATAAACAAAATATCATCGAATTAGGCAATATTTTGCTGTTTTTCCACGTTTTTGTGAATTTCCAGTTTATTGTAATTAATTCATTAAATATACGATAAAAATGATACAAACACATAATTGATTAGATAATAACCTTAAATACTTCATTTTCAATCATCTATTTGTTTCTCGTTGAAATACTGAGTAAGATATTGAAAAGGGAAGAAGTTCGGTTTTTATTGCATATATCGACGTTTCAGCCGGAATACAGCGGTTTTACGTGTACATCTTCCATCGGTAATATAAACGGAAAATCAGGAACATTTTAGTTTATTCTAATGAAAACACATTGATTTTTATCATTTGTATTGGAAACAACATTGTCATATGTCTTTTCTTGGATCTAAATAATACGAAACCTCGCTTTACGATTAGAAGTTAAAATCCACAAATTTGGAATAATAGTGACTTTTTTCACGTTTTTCATGTAGTTTGATATTACGTAAATATATTAATTTTTACCAATATTTCGATATTATTTCATGTAGTATCGCGCTGTGTGATTTGGCCGTCAAATCTCATAATTTCGCATTATATTGCATTTTAGTTACTTTTTTCACGTTTTTCATGTAGTTTGATATTACGTAAATATATTCATTTTTACCAATATTTCGATACTTTTTCATGTAGTATCACGATATGTGATTTGGCCTTCTAATCTCAAAATTTCGCATAATATTGCATTTTAAGCAAGTTTTCTTGCATTTTGTTTCGTACTATATATCAACGAATTTAGTAATATTTTGACGTTTATCATCCCCCTTTTCCTTTATGTGATATAAACAAAATATCATCGAATTAGGCAATATTTTGCTGTTTTTCCACGTTTTTGTGAATTTAAAGTTTATTGTAATTAATTCATTAAATTTACGATAAAAAAGATACAAACACATAATTGATTAGATAATAACCTTAAATACTTCATTTTCAATCATCTATTTGTTTCTCGTTGAAATACTGAGTAAGATATTGAAAAGGGGTGAAGTTCAGTTTTTATTGCATATATCGACGTTTCAGCCGGAATAGAGCGGTTTTACGTGTACATCTTCCATCGGTAATATAAATGGAAAATCAGGAACATTTTATTTAATTCTAATGAAAACACATTGATTTTTATCATTTGTATTGGAAACAACATTGTCATATGTCTTTTCTTGGATTTTAATAATACGAAACCTCGCTTTACGATTAGAAGTTAAAATCCACAAATTTGGAATAATAGTGACTTTTTTCACGTTTTTCATGTAGTTTGATATTACGTAAATATATTCATTTTTACCAATATTTCGATACTATTTCATGTAGTATCGCGCTGTGTGATTTGGCCTTCAAATCTGATAATTTCGCATAATATTGCATTTTAGTTACTTTTTTCACGTTCTTCATGTAGTTTGATATTACGTAAATATATTCATTTTTACCAATATTTCAATGCTTTTTCATATAGTATCACGATATGTGATTTGGCTTTCAAATCTCAGAATTTCGCATAATCATCTTTAATTTTTTATTTACTTTTTTCGTTTTTTATGTAGTTTGATATTACGTAAATATATTAATTTTTACCAATATTTCGATGCTTTTTCATGTAGTATCACGATATGTAATTTGGCCTTCTAATCTCAGAATTTCGCATAATATTGCATTTTAAGCAAGTTTTCTTGCATTTTGTTTCGTACTATAAATCAACGAATTTAGTAATATTTTGACGTTTATCATCCCCCTTTTCCTTTATGTGATATAAACAAAATATCATCGAATTAGGCAACATTTTGCTGTTTTTCCACGTTTCTGTGAATTTCCAGTTTATTGTAATTAATTCCTTAAATATACGATAAAAATGATACAAACACATAATTGATTAGATAATAACCTTAAATACTGCATTTTCAATCATCTAATTGTTTCTCGTTGAAATACTGAGTAAGATATTGAAAAGGGGAGAAGTTCGGTTTTTATTGCATATATCGACGTTTCAGCCGGAATAGAGCGGTTTTACGTGTACATCTCCCATTGGTAATATAAACGGAAAATCAGGAACATTTTAGTTTATTCTAATAAAAACACATTGATTTTTATCATTTGTATTGGAAACAACATTGTCATATGTCTTTTCTTGGATCTAAATAATACGAAATCTCGCTTTATGATTCGAAGTTAAAATCCACAAATTTGGAATAATAGTGGTTTTTTTACCGTTTTTCATGTAGTATGATATTACGTGAATATATTCATTTTTACCAATATTTCGATACTAATCATGTAGTATCACGATATGTGATTTGGCCTTCATATCTCAGAATTTCGCATAATCGTCTTCAATTTATTAGTTAATTTTTTCACGTTTTTTATGTAGTTTGATATTACGTAAATATATTAATTTTTACCAATATTTCGATACTTTTTCATGTAGTATCACGATATGTGATTTGGCCTTCAAATCTCAGAATTTCGCATAATATTGCATTTTAAGCAAGTTTTCTTGCATTTTGTTTCGTACTATATATCAACGAATTTTGTAATATTTTGACGTTTATCATCCCCCTTTTCCGTTATGTGATATAAACAAAATATCATCGAATTAGGCAATATTTTGCTGTTTTTCCACTTTTTTCTGATTTTCCAGTTTATTGTTATTAATTCATTATATATACGATAAAAATGATACAAACACATAATTGATTTGATAATAACCTTAAATACTTCATTTTCAATCATCTATTTGTTTCTCGTTGAAATACTGAGTAAGATATTGAAAAGGGGAGAAGTTCGGTTTTTATTGCATATATCGACGTTTCAGCCGGAATAGAGCGGTTTTACGTGTACATCTTCCATCGGTAATATAAATGGAAAATCAGGAACATTTTATTTAATTCTAATGAAAACACATTGATTTTTATCATTTGTATTGGAAACAACATTGTCATATGTCTTTTCTTGGATCTAAATAATACGAAATCTCGCTTTATGATTCGAAGTTAAAATCCACAAATTTGGAATAATAGCGGCTTTTTTCACGTTTTTCATGTAGTTTGATATTACGTGAATATACTCATTTTTACCAATATTTCGATACTAATCATGTAGTATCACGATATGTGATTTGGCCTTCATATCTCAGAATTTCGCATAATCATCTTCAATTTTTTAGTTAATTTTTTCACGTTTTTTATGTAGTTTGATATTACGTAAATATATTCATTTTTACCAATATTTCGATACTTTTTCATGTAGTATCACGATATGTGATTTGGCCTTCAAATCTCAGAATTTCGCATAATATTGCATTTTAAGCAAGTTTTCTTGCATTTTGTTTCGTACTATATATCAACGAATTTTGTAATATTTTGACGTTTATCATCCCCCTTTTTTATGTGATATAAACAAAATATCATCGAATTAGACAATATTTTGCTGTTTTTCCACTTTTTTGTGATTTTCCAGTTTATTGTTATTAATTCATTATATATACGATAAAAATTGATACAAACACATAATTGATTTGATAATAACCTTAAATACTTCATTTTCAATCATCTATTTGTTTCTCGTTGAAATACTGAGTAAGATATTGAAAAGGGGAGAAGTTCGGTTTATATTGCATATATCGACGTTTCCTGCCGGAATAGAGCGGTTTTACGTGAACTTCTTCCATCGGTAATATAAATGGAAAATCAGGAACATTTTATTTAATTCTAATGAAAACACATTGATTTTTATCATTTGTATTGGAAACAACATTGTCATATGTCTTTTCTTGGATCTAAATAATACGAAACCTTGCATTACGATTAGAAGTTAAAATCCACAAATTTGGAATAATAGTGACTTTTTTCACGTTTTTCATGTAGTTTTATATTACGTAAATATATTCATTTTTACCAATATTTCGATACTATTTCATGTAGTATCGCGCTGTGTAATTTGGCCTTCAAATCTCATAATTTCGCATTATATTGCATTTTAGTTACTTTTTTCACGTTTTTCATGTAGTTTGATATTACGTAAATATATTCATTTTTACCAATATTTCGATGCTTTTTCATGTAGTATCACGATATGTGATTTGGCCTTCAAATCTCAGAATTTCGCATAATATTGCATTTTAAGCAAGTTTTCTTGCATTTTGTTTCGTACTATATATCAACGAATTTTGTAATATTTTGACGTTTATCATCCCCCTTTTTTTATGTGATATAAACAAAATATCATCGAATTAGGCAATATTTTGCTGTTTTTCCACTTTTTTGTGATTTTCCAGTTTACTGTTACTAATTCATTATATATACGATAAAAATGATACAAACACATAATTGATTTGATAATAACCTTAAATACTTCATTTTCAATCATCTATTTGTTTCTCGTTGAAATACTGAGTCAGATATTGAGAAGGGGAGAAGTTCGGTTTTTATTGCATATATCGACGTTTCCTGCCGGAATAGAGCGGTTTTACGTGAACTTCTTCCATCGGTAATATAAATGGAAAATCAGGAACATTTTATTTAATTCTAATGAAAACACATTGATTTTTATCATTTGTATTGGAAACAACATTGTCATATGTCTTTTCTTGGATCTAAATAATACGAAACCTCGCATTACGATTAGAAGTTAAAATCCACAAATTTGGAATAATAGTGACTTTTTTCACGTTTTTCATGTAGTTTTTATTACGTAAATATATTCATTTTTACCAATATTTCGATACTATTTCATGTAGTATCGCGCTGTGTAATTTGGCCTTCAAATCTCATAAATTCGCATTATATTGCATTTTAGTTACTTTTTTCACGTTTTTCATGTAGTTTGATATTACGTAAATATATTCATTTTTACCAATATTTCGATGCTTTTTCATGTAGTATCACGATATGTAATTTGGCCTTCTAATCTCAAAATTTCGCATAATATTGCATTTTAAGCAAGTTTTCTTGCATTTTGTTTCGTACTATAAATCAACGAATTTAGTAATATTTTGACGTTTAAAATCCCCCTTTTCCTTTATGTGATATAAACAAAATATCATCGAATTAGGCAATATTTTGCTGTTTTTCCACGTTTTTGTGAATTTCCAGTTTATTGTAATTAATTCATTAAATGTACGATAAAAATGATACAAACACATAATTGATTAGATAATAACCTTAAATACTTCATTTTCAATCATCTATTTGTTTCTCGTTGAAATACTGAGTAAGATATTGAAAAGGGAAGAAGTTCGGTTTTTATTGCATATATCGACGTTTCAGCCGGAATACAGCGGTTTTACGTGTACATCTTCCATCGGTAATATAAACGGAAAATCAGGAACATTTTAGTTTATTCTAATGAAAACACATTGATTTTTATCATTTGTATTGGAAACAACATTGTCATATGTCTTTTCTTGGATCTAAATAATACGAAACCTCGCTTTACGATTAGAAGTTAAAATCCACAAATTTGGAATAATAGTGACTTTTTTCACGTTTTTCATGTAGTTTGATATTACGTAAATATATTAATTTTTACCAATATTTCGATATTATTTCATGTAGTATCGCGCTGTGTGATTTGGCCTTCAAATCTCATAATTTCGCATTATATTGCATTTTAGTTACTTTTTTCACGTTTTTCATGTAGTTTGATATTACGTAAATATATTCATTTTTACCAATATTTCGATACTTTTTCATGTAGTATCACGATATGTGATTTGGCCTTCTAATCTCAGAATTTCGCATAATATTGCATTTTAAGCAAGTTTTCTTGCATTTTGTTTCGTACTATAAATCAACGAATTTAGTAATATTTTGACGTTTATCATCCCCCTTTTCCTTTATGTGATATAAACAAAATATCATCGAATTAGGCAACATTTTGCTGTTTTTCCACGTTTCTGTGAATTTCCAGTTTATTGTAATTAATTCCTTAAATATACGATAAAAATGATACAAACACATAATTGATTAGATAATAACCTTAAATACTGCATTTTCAATCATCTATTTGTTTCTCGTTGAAATACTGAGTAAGATATTGAAAAGGGGAGAAGTTCGGTTTTTATTGCATATATCGACGTTTCAGCCGGAATAGAGCGGTTTTACGTGTACATCTCCCATTGGTAATATAAACGGAAAATCAGGAACATTTTAGTTTATTCTAATAAAAACACATTGATTTTTATCATTTGTATTGGAAACAACATTGTCATATGTCTTTTCTTGGATCTAAATAATACGAAATCTCGCTTTATGATTCGAAGTTAAAATCCACAAATTTGGAATAATAGTGGCTTTTTTACCGTTTTTCATGTAGTATGATATTACGTGAATATATTCATTTTTACCAATATTTCGATACTAATCATGTAGTATCACGATATGTGATTTGGCCTTCATATCTCAGAATTTCGCATAATCGTCTTCAATTTATTAGTTAATTTTTTCACGTTTTTTATGTAGTTTGATATTACGTAAATATATTAATTTTTACCAATATTTCGATACTTTTTCATGTAGTATCACGATATGTGATTTGGCCTTCAAATCTCAGAATTTCGCATAATATTGCATTTTAAGCAAGTTTTCTTGCATTTTGTTTCGTACTATATATCAACGAATTTTGTAATATTTTGACGTTTATCATCCCCCTTTTCCGTTATGTGATATAAACAAAATATCATCGAATTAGGCAATATTTTGCTGTTTTTCCACTTTTTTCTGATTTTCCAGTTTATTGTTATTAATTCATTATATATACGATAAAAATGATACAAACACATAATTGATTTGATAATAACCTTAAATACTTCATTTTCAATCATCTATTTGTTTCTCGTTGAAATACTGAGTAAGATATTGAAAAGGGGAGAAGTTCGGTTTTTATAGCATATATCGACGTTTCAGCCGGAATAGAGCGGTTTTACGTGTACATCTTCCATCGGTAATATAAATGGAAAATCTGGAACATTTTATTTAATTCTAATGAAAACACATTGATTTTTATCATTTGTATTGGAAACAACATTGTCATATGTCTTTTCTTGGATCTAAATAATACGAAATCTCGCTTTATGATTCGAAGTTAAAATCCACAAATTTGGAATAATAGCGGCTTTTTTCACGTTTTTCATGTAGTTTGATATTACGTGAATATACTCATTTTTACCAATATTTCGATACTAATCATGTAGTATCACGATATGTGATTTGGCCTTCATATCTCAGAATTTCGCATAATCATCTTCAATTTTTTAGTTAATTTTTTCACGTTTTTTATGTAGTTTGATATTACGTAAATATATTCATTTTTACCAATATTTCGATACTTTTTCATGTAGTATCACGATATGTGATTTGGCCTTCAAATCTCAGAATTTCGCATAATATTGCATTTTAAGCAAGTTTTCTTGCATTTTGTTTCGTACTATATATCCACGAATTTTGTAATATTTTGACGTTTATCATCCCCCTTTTTTATGTGATATAAACAAAATATCATCGAATTAGACAATATTTTGCTGTTTTTCCACTTTTTTGTGATTTTCCAGTTTATTGTTATTAATTCATTATATATACGATAAAAATTGATACAAACACATAATTGATTTGATAATAACCTTAAATACTTCATTTTCAATCATCTATTTGTTTCTCGTTGAAATACTGAGTAAGATATTGAAAAGGGGAGAAGTTCGGTTTATATTGCATATATCGACGTTTCCTGCCGGAATAGAGCGGTTTTACGTGAACTTCTTCCATCGGTAATATAAATGGAAAATCAGGAACATTTTATTTAATTCTAATGAAAACACATTGATTTTTATCATTTGTATTGGAAACAACATTGTCATATGTCTTTTCTTGGATCTAAATAATACGAAACCTTGCATTACGATTAGAAGTTAAAATCCACAAATTTGGAATAATAGTGACTTTTTTCACGTTTTTCATGTAGTTTTATATTACGTAAATATATTCATTTTTACCAATATTTCGATACTATTTCATGTAGTATCGCGCTGTGTAATTTGGCCTTCAAATCTCATAATTTCGCATTATATTGCATTTTAGTTACTTTTTTCACGTTTTTCATGTAGTTTGATATTACGTAAATATATTCATTTTTACCAATATTTCGATGCTTTTTCATGTAGTATCACGATATGTGATTTGGCCTTCTAATCTCAGAATTTCGCATAATATTGCATTTTAAGCAAGTTTTCTTGCATTTTGTTTTGTACTATAAATCAACGAATTTAGTAATATTTTGACGTTTATCATCCCCCTTTTCCTTTATGTGGTATAAACAAAATAGCATCGAATTAGGCAATATTTTGCTGTTTTTCCACGTTTTTGTGAATTTCCAGTTTATTGTAATTAATTCATTAAATATACGATAAAAATGATACAAACACATAATTGATTAGATAATAACCTTAAATACTTCATTTTCAATCATCTATTTGTTTCTCGTTGAAATACTGAGTAAGATATTGAAAAGGGAAGAAGTTCGGTTTTTATTGCATATATCGACGTTTCAGCCGGAATAAAGCGGTTTTACGTGTACATCTTCCATCGGTAATATAAACGGAAAATCAGGAACATTTTAGTTTATTCTAATGAAAACACATTGATTTTTATCATTTGTATTGGAAACAACATTGTCATATGTCTTTTCTTGGATCTAAATAATACGAAACCTCGCTTTACGATTAGAAGTTAAAATCCACAAATTTGGAATAATGTAGTATTGCATTTTAGTTACTTTTTTCACGTTTTTCATGTAGTTTGATATTACGTAAATATATTCATTTTTACCAATATTTCGATACTTTTTCATGTAGTATCACGATATGTGATTTGGCCTTCTAATCTCAGAATTTCGCATAATATTGCATTTTAAGCAAGTTTTCTTGCATTTTGTTTCGTACTATATATCAACGAATTTAGTACTATTTTGACGTTTATCATCCCCCTTTTCCTTTATGTGATATAAACAAAGTATCATCGAATTAGGCAACATTTTGCTGTTTTTCCACGTTTTTGTGAATTTCCAGTTTATTGTAATTAATTCATTAAATATACGATAAAAATGATACAAACACATAATTGATTAGATAATAACCTTAAATACTTCATTTTCAATCATCTATTTGTTTCTCGTTGAAATACTGAGTAAGATATTGAAAAGGGGAGAAGTTCGGTTTTTATTGCATATATCGACGTTTCAGCCGGAATAGATCGGTTTTACGTGTACATCTCCCATTGGTAATATAAACGGAAAATCAGGAACATTTTAGTTTATTCTAATAAAAACACATTGATTTTTATCATTTGTATTGGAAACAACATTGTCATATGTCTTTTCTTGGATCTAAATAATACGAAATCTCGCTTTATGATTCGAAGTTAAAATCCACAAATTTGGAATAATAGCGGCTTTTTTCACGTTTTTCATGTAGTATGATATTACGTGAATATATTCATTTTTAACATTATTTCGAAACTAATCATGTAGTATCACGATATGTGATTTGGCCTTCATATCTCAGAATTTCGCATAATCGTCTTCAATTTTTTATTTAATTTTTTCACGTTTTTTATGTAGTTTGATATTACGTAAATATATTCATTTTTACCAATATTTCAATACTTTTTCATGTAGTATCACGATATGTGATTTGGCCTTCAAATCTCAGAATTTCGCATAATATTGCATTTTAAGCAAGTTTTCTTGCATTTTGTTTCGTACTATAAATCACCGAATTTTGTAATATTTTGACGTTTATCATCCCCCTTTTTTTTATGTGATATAAACAAAATATCTTCGAATTAGGCAATATTTTGCTGTTTTTCAACGTTTTTGTGAATTTCCAGTTTATTGTTATTAATTCATTAAATATACGATAAAAATGATACAAACACATAATTGATTAGATAATAACCTTAAATACTTCATTTTCAATCATCTATTTTTTCTCGTTGAAATTCTGAGTAAGATATTGAAAAGGGGAGAAGTTCAGTTTTTATTGCATATATCGACGTTTCAGCCGGAATAGAGCGGTTTTACGTGTACATCTCCCATTGGTAATATAAACGGAAAATCAGGAACATTTTAGTTTATTCTAATAAAAACACATTGATTTTTATCATTTGTATTGGAAACAACATTGTCATATGTCTTTTCTTGGATCTAAATAATACGAAATCTCGCTTTATGATTCGAAGTTAAAATCCACAAATTTGGAATAATAGCGGCTTTTTTCACGTTTTTCATGTAGTTTGATATTACGTGAATATACTCATTTTTACCAATATTTCGATACTAATCATGTAGTATCACGATATGTGATTTTGCCTTCATATCTCAGAATTTCGCATAATCATCTTCAATTTTTTAGTTAATTTTTTCACGTTTTTTATGTAGTTTGATATTACGTAAATATATTCATTTTTACCAATATTTCTATACTTTTTCATGTAGTATCACGATATGTGATTTGGCCTTCAAATCTCAGAATTTCGCATAATATTGCATTTTAAGCAAGTTTTCTTGCATTTTGTTTCGTACTATATATCAACGAATTTTGAAATATTTTGACTTTTATCATCCCCCTTTTTTTATGTGATATAAACAAAATATCATCGAATTAGGCAATATTTTGCTGTTTTTCCACTTTTTTGTGATTTTCCAGTTTACTGTTATTAATTCATTATATATACGATAAAAATGATACAAACACATAATTGATTTGATAATAACCTTAAATACTTCATTTTCAATCATCTATTTGTTTCTCGTTGAAATACTGAGTCAGATATTGAGAAGGGGAGAAGTTCGGTTTTTATTGCATATATCGACGTTTCCTGCCGGAATAGAGCGGTTTTACGTGAACTTCTTCCATCGGTAATATAAATGGAAAATCAGGAACATTTTATTTAATTCTAATGAAAACACATTGATTTTTATCATTTTTATTGGAAACAACATTGTCATATGTCTTTTCTTGGATCTAAATAATACGAAACCTCGCATTACGATTAGAAGTTAAAATCCACAAATTTGGAATAATAGTGACTTTTTTCACGTTTTTCATGTAGTTTTTATTACGTAAATATATTAATTTTACCAATATTTCGATACTATTTCATGTAGTATCGCGCTGTGTAATTTGGCCTTCAAATCTCATAAATTCGCATTATATTGCATTTTAGTTACTTTTTTCACGTTTTTCATGTAGTTTGATATTACGTAAATATATTCATTTTTACCAATATTTCGATGCTTTTTCATGTAGTATCACGATATGTGATTTGGCCTTCTAATCTCAGAATTTCGCATAATATTGCATTTTAAGCAAGTTTTCTTGCATTTTGTTTCGTACTATAAATCAACGAATTTAGTAATATTTTGACGTTTATCATCCCCCTTTTCCTTTATGTGATATAAACAAAATATCATCGAATTAGGCAATATTTTGCTGTTTTTCCACGTTTTTGTGAATTTCCAGTTTATTGTAATTAATTCATTAAATGTACGATAAAAATGATACAAACACATAATTGATTAGATAATAACCTTAAATACTTCATTTTCAATCATCTATTTGTTTCTCGTTGAAATACTGAGTAAGATATTGAAAAGGGAAGAAGTTCGGTTTTTATTGCATATATCGACGTTTCAGCCGGAATACAGCGGTTTTACGTGTACATCTTCCATCGGTAATATAAACGGAAAATCAGGAACATTTTAGTTTATTCTAATGAAAACACATTGATTTTTATCATTTGTATTGGAAACAACATTGTCATATGTCTTTTCTTGGATCTAAATAATACGAAACCTCGCTTTACGATTAGAAGTTAAAATCCACAAATTTGGAATAATAGTGACTTTTTCACGTTTTTCATGTAGTTTGATATTACGTAAATATATTAATTTTTACCAATATTTCGATATTATTTCATGTAGTATCGCGCTGTGTGATTTGGCCTTCAAATCTCATAATTTCGCATTATATTGCATTTTAGTTACTTTTTTCACGTTTTTCATGTAGTTTGATATGACGTAAATATATTCATTTTTACCAATATTTCGATACTTTTTCATGTAGTATCACGATATGTGATTTGGCCTTCTAATCTCAGAATTTCGCATAATATTGCATTTTAAGCAAGTTTTCTTGCATTTTGTTTCGTACTATAAATTAACGAATTTAGTAATATTTTGACGTTTATCATCCCCCTTTTCCTTTATGTGATATAAACAAAATATCATCGAATTAGGCAACATTTTGCTGTTTTTCCACGTTTCTGTGAGTTTCCAGTTTATTGTAATTAATTCCTTAAATATACGATAAAAATGATACAAACACATAATTGATTAGATAATAACCTTAAATACTGCATTTTCAATCATCTATTTGTTTCTCGTTGAAATACTGAGTAAGATATTGAAAAGGGGAGAAGTTCGGTTTTTATTGCATATATCGACGTTTCAGCCGGAATAGAGCGGTTTTACGTGTACATCTCCCATTGGTAATATAAACGGAAAATCAGGAACATTTTAGTTTATTCTAATAAAAACACATTGATTTTTATCATTTGTATTGGAAACAACATTGTCATATGTCTTTTCTTGGATCTAAATAATACGAAATCTCGCTTTATGATTCGAAGTTAAAATCCACAAATTTGGAATAATAGTGGCTTTTTTACCGTTTTTCATGTAGTATGATATTACGTGAATATATTCATTTTTACCAATATTTCGATACTAATCATGTAGTATCACGATATGTGATTTGGCCTTCATATCTCAGAATTTCGCATAATCGTCTTCAATTTATTAGTTAATTTTTTCACGTTTTTTATGTAGTTTGATATTACGTAAATATATTAATTTTTACCAATATTTCGATACTTTTTCATGTAGTATCACGATATGTGATTTGGCCTTCAAATCTCAGAATTTCGCATAATATTGCATTTTAAGCAAGTTTTCTTGCATTTTGTTTCGTACTATATATCAACGAATTTTGTAATATTTTGACGTTTATCATCCCCCTTTTCCGTTATGTGATATAAACAAAATATCATCGAATTAGGCAATATTTTGCTGTTTTTCCACTTTTTTCTGATTTTCCAGTTTATTGTTATTAATTCATTATATATACGATAAAAATGATACAAACACATAATTGATTTGATTTATTTGTTTCTCGTTGAAATACTGAGTAAGATATTGAAAAGGGGAGAAGTTCGGTTTTTATTGCATATATCGACGTTTCAGCCGGAATAGAGCGGTTTTACGTGTACATCTTCCATCGGTAATATAAATGGAAAATCAGGAACATTTTATTTAATTCTAATGAAAACACATTGATTTTTATCATTTGTATTGGAAACAACATTGTCATATGTCTTTTCTTGGATCTAAATAATACGAAATCTCGCTTTATGATTCGAAGTTAAAATCCACAAATTTGGAATAATAGCGGCTTTTTTCACGTTTTTCATGTAGTTTGATATTACGTGAATATACTCATTTTTACCAATATTTCGATACTAATCATGTAGTATCACGATATGTGATTTGGCCTTCATATCTCAGAATTTCGCATAATCATCTTCAATTTTTTAGTTAATTTTTTCACGTTTTTTATGTAGTTTGATATTACGTAAATATATTCATTTTTACCAATATTTCGATACTTTTTCATGTAGTATCACGATATGTGATTTGGCCTTCAAATCTCAGAATTTCGCATAATATTGCATTTTAAGCAAGTTTTCTTGCATTTTGTTTCGTACTATATATCAACGAATTTTGTAATATTTTGACGTTTATCATCCGCCTTTTTTATGTGATATAAACAAAATATCATCGAATTAGACAATATTTTGCTGTTTTTCCACTTTTTTGTGATTTTCCAGTTTATTGTTATTAATTCATTATATATACGATAAAAATTGATACAAACACATAATTGATTTGATAATAACCTTAAATACTTCATTTTCAATCATCTATTTGTTTCTCGTTGAAATACTGAGTAAGATATTGAAAAGGGGAGAAGTTCGGTTTATATTGCATATATCGACGTTTCCTGCCGGAATAGAGCGGTTTTACGTGAACTTCTTCCAT
The DNA here is from genome assembly GCF_040958095.1 of Procambarus clarkii. Taxonomy (NCBI): domain Eukaryota; kingdom Metazoa; phylum Arthropoda; class Malacostraca; order Decapoda; family Cambaridae; genus Procambarus; species Procambarus clarkii. The sequence goes on from NC_091187.1 coordinate 8,007,481, forward strand.
CGGTAATATAAATGGAAAATCAGGAACATTTTATTTAATTCTAATGAAAACACATTGATTTTTATCATTTGTATTGGAAACAACATTGTCATATGTCTTTTCTTGGATCTAAATAATACGAAACCTTGCATTACGATTAGAAGTTAAAATCCACAAATTTGGAATAATAGTGACTTTTTCACGTTTTTCATGTAGTTTTATATTACGTAAATATATTCATTTTTACCAATATTTCGATACTATTTCATGTAGTATCGCGCTGTGTAATTTGGCCTTCAAATCTCATAATTTCGCATTATATTGCATTTTAGTTACTTTTTTCACGTTTTTCATGTAGTTTGATATTACGTAAATATATTCATTTTTACCAATATTTCGATGCTTTTTCATGTAGTATCACGATATGTGATTTGGCCTTCTAATCTCAGAATTTCGCATAATATTGCATTTTAAGCAAGTTTTCTTGCATTTTGTTTTGTACTATAAATCAACGAATTTAGTAATATTTTGACGTTTATCATCCCCCTTTTCCTTTATGTGGTATAAACAAAATAGCATCGAATTAGGCAATATTTTGCTGTTTTTCCACGTTTTTGTGAATTTCCAGTTTATTGTAATTAATTCATTAAATATACGATAAAAATGATACAAACACATAATTGATTAGATAATAACCTTAAATACTTCATTTTCAATCATCTATTTGTTTCTCGTTGAAATACTGAGTAAGATATTGAAAAGGGAAGAAGTTCGGTTTTTATTGCATATATCGACGTTTCAGCCGGAATAAAGCGGTTTTACGTGTACATCTTCCATCGGTAATATAAACGGAAAATCAGGAACATTTTAGTTTATTCTAATGAAAACACATTGATTTTTATCATTTGTATTGGAAACAACATTGTCATATGTCTTTTCTTGGATCTAAATAATACGAAACCTCGCTTTACGATTAGAAGTTAAAATCCACAAATTTGGAATAATGTAGTATTGCATTTTAGTTACTTTTTTCACGTTTTTCATGTAGTTTGATATTACGTAAATATATTCATTTTTACCAATATTTCGATACTTTTTCATGTAGTATCACGATATGTGATTTGGCCTTCTAATCTCAGAATTTCGCATAATATTGCATTTTAAGCAAGTTTTCTTGCATTTTGTTTCGTACTATATATCAACGAATTTAGTACTATTTTGACGTTTATCATCCCCCTTTTCCTTTATGTGATATAAACAAAGTATCATCGAATTAGGCAACATTTTGCTGTTTTTCCACGTTTTTGTGAATTTCCAGTTTATTGTAATTAATTCATTAAATATACGATAAAAATGATACAAACACATAATTGATTAGATAATAACCTTAAATACTTCATTTTCAATCATCTATTTGTTTCTCGTTGAAATACTGAGTAAGATATTGAAAAGGGGAGAAGTTCGGTTTTTATTGCATATATCGACGTTTCAGCCGGAATAGAGCGGTTTTACGTGTACATCTCCCATTGGTAATATAAACGGAAAATCATTAACATTTTAGTTTATTCTAATAAAAACACATTGATTTTTATCATTTGTATTGGAAACAACATTGTCATGTCTTTTCTTGGATCTAAATAATACGAAATCTCGCTTTTTGATTCGAAGTTAAAATCCACAAATTTGGAATAATAGCGGCTTTTTTCACGTTTTTCATGTAGTATGATATTACGTGAATATATTCATTTTTACCAATATTTCGATACTAATCATGTAGTATCACGATATGTGATTTGGCCTTCATATCTCAGAATTTCGCATAATCATCTTCAATTTTTTAGTTAATTTTTTCACGTTTTTTATGTAGTTTGATATTACGTAAATATATTCATTTGTACCAATATTTCGATACTTTTTCATGTAGTATCACGATATGTGATTTGGCCTTCAAATCTCAGAATTTCGCATAATATTGCATTTTAAGCAAGTTTTCTTGCATTTTGTTTCGTACTATATATCAACGAATTTTGTAATATTTTGACGTTCATCATCCCCCCTTTTTTTATGTGATATAAACAAAATATCATCGAATTAGGCAATATTTTGCTGTTTTTCCACTTTTTTGTGAATTTCCAGTTTATTGTTATTAATTCATTATATATACGATAAAAATGATACAAACACATAATTGATTTGATTATAACCTTAAATACTTCATTTTCAATCATCTATTTGTTTCTCGTTGAAATACTGAGTAAGATATTGAAAAGGGGAGAAGTTCGGTTTTTATTGCATATATCGACGTTTCCTGCCGGAATAGAGCGGTTTTACGTGAACTTCTTCCATCGGTAATATAAATGGAAAATCAGGAACATTTTATTTAATTCTAATGAAAACACATTGATTTTTATCATTTGTATTGGAAACAACATTGTCATATGTCTTTTCTTGGATCTAAATAATACGAAACCTCGCATTACGATTAGAAGTTAAAATCCACAAATTTGGAATAATAGTGACTTTTTTCACGTTTTTCATGTAGTTTTATATTACGTAAATATATTCATTTTTACCAATATTTCGATACTATTTCATATAGTATCGCGCTGTGTAATTTGGCCTTCAAATCTCATAATTTCGCATTATATTGCATTTTAGTTACTTTTTTCACGTTTTTCATGTAGTTTGATATTACGTAAATATATTCATTTTTACCAATATTTCGATGCTTTTTCATGTAGTATCACGATGTGATTTGGCCTTCTAATCTCAGAATTTCGCATAATATTGCATTTTAAGCAAGTTTTCTTGCATTTTGTTTTGTACTATAAATCAACGAATTTAGTAATATTTTGACGTTTATCATCCCCCTTTTCCTTTATGTGATATAAACAAAATATCATCGAATTAGGCAATATTTTGCTGTTTTTCCACGTTTTTGTGAATTTCCAGTTTATTGTAATTAATTCATTAAATATACGATAAAAATGATACAAACACATAATTGATTAGATAATAACCTTAAATACTTCATTTTCAATCATCTATTTGTTTCTCGTTGAAATACTGAGTAAGATATTGAAAAGGGAAGAAGTTCGGTTTTTATTGCATATATCGACGTTTCAGCCGGAATACAGCGGTTTTACGTGTACATCTTCCATCGGTAATATAATCGGAAAATCAGGAACATTTTAGTTTATTCTAATGAAAACACATTGATTTTTATCATTTGTATTGGAAACAACATTGTCATATGTCTTTTCTTGGATCTAAATAATACGAAACCTCGCTTTACGATTAGAAGTTAAAATCCACAAATTTGGAATAATGTAGTATTGCATTTTAGTTACTTTTTTCACGTTTTTCATGTAGTTTGATATTACGTAAATATATTCATTTTTACCAATATTTTGATACTTTTTCATGTAGTATCACGATATGTGATTTGGCCTTCTAATCTCAGAATTTTGCATAATATTGCATTTTAAGCAAGTTTTCTTGCATTTTGTTTCGTACTATATATCAACGAATTTAGTACTATTTTGACGTTTATCATCCCCCTTTTCCTTTATGTGATATAAACAAAAGTATCATCGAATTAGGCAACATTTTGCTGTTTTTCCACGTTTTTGTGAATTTCCAGTTTATTGTAATTAATTCCTTAAATATACGATAAAAATGATACAAACACATAATTGATTAGATAATAACCTTAAATACTGCATTTTCAATCATCTATTTGTTTCTCGTTGAAATACTGAGTAAGATATTGAAAAGGGGAGAAGTTCGGTTTTTATTGCATATATCGACGTTTCAGCCGGAATAGATCGGTTTTACGTGTACATCTCCCATTGGTAATATAAACGGAAAATCAGGAACATTTTAGTTTATTCTAATAAAAACACATTGATTTTTATCATTTGTATTGGAAACAACATTGTCATATGTCTTTTCTTGGATCTAAATAATACGAAATCTCGCTTTATGATTCGAAGTTAAAATCCACAAATTTGGAATAATAGCGGCTTTTTTCACGTTTTTCATGTAGTATGATATTACGTGAATATATTCATTTTTAACATTATTTCGAAACTAATCATGTAGTATTACGATATGTGATTTGGCCTTCATATCTCAGAATTTCGCATAATCGTCTTCAATTTTTTATTTAATTTTTTCACGTTTTTTATGTAGTTTGATATTACGTAAATATATTCATTTATACCAATATTTCAATACTTTTTCATGTAGTATCACGATATGTGATTTGGCCTTCAAATCTCAGAATTTCGCATAATATTGCATTTTAAGCAAGTTTTCTTGCATTTTGTTTCGTACTATATAATCACCGAATTTTGTAATATTTTGACGTTTATCATCCCCCTTTTTTTATGTGATATAAACAAAATATCTTCGAATTAGGCAATATTTTGCTGTTTTTCAACGTTTTTGTGAATTTCCAGTTTATTGTTATTAATTCATTAAATATACGATAAAAATGATACAAACACATAATTGATTAGATAATAACCTTAAATACTTCATTTTCAATCATCTATTTTTTCTCGTTGAAATTCTGAGTAAGATATTGAAAAGGGGAGAAGTTCGGTTTTTATTGCATATATCGACGTTTCAGCCGGAATAGAGCGGTTTTACGTGTACATCTCCCATTGGTAATATAAACGGAAAATCAGGAACATTTTAGTTTATTCTAATAAAAACACATTGATTTTTATCATTTGTATTGGAAACAACATTGTCATATGTCTTTTTTTGGATCTAAATAATACGAAATCTCGCTTTATGATTCGAAGTTAAAATCCACAAATTTGGAATAATAGCGGCTTTTTTCACGTTTTTCATGTAGTTTGATATTACGTGAATATACTCATTTTTACCAGTATTTCGATACTAATTCATGTAGTATCACGATATGTGATTTTGCCTTCATATCTCAGAATTTCGCATAATCATCTTCAATTTTTAGTTAATTTTTTCACGTTTTTTATGTAGTTTGATATTACGTAAATATATTCATTTTTACCAATATTTCTATACTTTTTCATGTAGTATCACGATATGTGATTTGGCCTTCAAATCTCAGAATTTCGCATAATATTGCATTTTAAGCAAGTTTTCTTGCATTTTGTTTCGTACTATATAGTCAACGAATTTTGTAAATATTTTGACTTTTATCATCCCCCTTTTTTTATGTGATATAAACAAAATATCATCGAATTAGGCAATATTTTGCTGTTTTTCCACTTTTTTGTGATTTCCAGTTTACTGTTATTAATTCATTATATATACGATAAAAATGATACAAACACATAATTGATTAGATAATAACCTTAAATACTTCATTTTCAATCATCTATTTGTTTCTCGTTGAAATACTGAGTCAGATATTGAGAAGGGGAGAAGTTCGGTTTTTATTGCATATATCGACGTTTCCTGCCGGAATAGAGCGGTTTTACGTGAACTTCTTCCATCGGTAATATAAATGGAAAATCAGGAACATTTTATTTAATTCTAATGAAAACACATTGATTTTTATCATTTTTATTGGAAACAACATTGTCATATGTCTTTTCTTGGATCTAAATAATACGAAACCTCGCATTACGATTAGAAGTTAAAATCCACAAATTTGGAATAATAGTGACTTTTTTCACGTTTTTCATGTAGTTTTTATTACGTAAATATATTAATTTTACCAATATTTCGATACTATTTCATGTAGTATCGCGCTGTGTAATTTGGCCTTCAAATCTCATAAATTCGCATTATATTGCATTTTAGTTACTTTTTTCACGTTTTTCATGTAGTTTGATATTACGTAAATATATTCATTTTTACCAATATTTCGATGCTTTTTCATGTAGTATCACGATATGTGATTTGGCCTTCTAATCTCAGAATTTCGCATAATATTGCATTTTAAGCAAGTTTTCTTGCATTTTGTTTCGTACTATAAATCAACGAATTTAGTAATATTTTGACGTTTATCATCCCCCTTTTCCTTTATGTGATATAAACAAAATATCATCGAATTAGGCAATATTTTGCTGTTTTTCCACGTTTTTGTGAATTTCCAGTTTATTGTAATTAATTCATTAAATGTACGATAAAAATGATACAAACACATAATTGATTAGATAATAACCTTAAATACTTCATTTTCAATCATCTATTTGTTTCTCGTTGAAATACTGAGTAAGATATTGAAAAGGGAAGAAGTTCGGTTTTTATTGCATATATCGACGTTTCAGCCGGAATACAGCGGTTTTACGTGTACATCTTCCATCGGTAATATAAACGGAAAATCAGGAACATTTTAGTTTATTCTAATGAAAACACATTGATTTTTATCATTTGTATTGGAAACAACATTGTCATATGTCTTTTCTTGGATCTAAATAATACGAAACCTCGCTTTACGATTAGAAGTTAAAATCCACAAATTTGGAATAATAGTGAATTTTTCACGTTTTTCATGTAGTTTGATATTACGTAAATATATTAATTTTTACCAATATTTCGATATTATTTCATGTAGTATCGCGCTGTGTGATTTGGCCTTCAAATCTCATAATTTCGCATTATATTGCATTTTAGTTACTTTTTTCACGTTTTTCATGTAGTTTGATATTACGTAAATATATTCATTTTTACCAATATTTCGATACTTTTTCATGTAGTATCACGATATGTGATTTGGCCTTCTAATCTCAGAATTTCGCATAATATTGCATTTTAAGCAAGTTTTCTTGCATTTTGTTTCGTACTATAAATCAACGAATTTAGTAATATTTTGACGTTTATCATCCCCCTTTTCCTTTATGTGATATAAACAAAATATCATCGAATTAGGCAACATTTTGCTGTTTTTCCACGTTTCTGTGAATTTCCAGTTTATTGTAATTAATTCCTTAAATATACGATAAAAATGATACAAACACATAATTGATTAGATAATAACCTTAAATACTGCATTTTCAATCATCTATTTGTTTCTCGTTGAAATACTGAGTAAGATATTGAAAAGGGGAGAAGTTCGGTTTTTATTGCATATATCGACGTTTCAGCCGGAATAGAGCGGTTTTACGTGTACATCTCCCATTGGTAATATAAACGGAAAATCAGGAACATTTTAGTTTATTCTAATAAAAACACATTGATTTTTATCATTTGTATTGGAAACAACATTGTCATATGTCTTTTCTTGGATCTAAATAATACGAAATCTCGCTTTATGATTCGAAGTTAAAATCCACAAATTTGGAATAATAGTGGCTTTTTTACCGTTTTTCATGTAGTATGATATTACGTGAATATATTCATTTTTACCAATATTTCGATACTAATCATGTAGTATCACGATATGTGATTTGGCCTTCATATCTCAGAATTTCGCATAATCGTTTTCAATTTATTAGTTAATTTTTTCACGTTTTTTATGTAGTTTGATATTACGTAAATATATTAATTTTTACCAATATTTCGATACTTTTTCATGTAGTATCACGATATGTGATTTGGCCTTCAAATCTCAGAATTTCGCATAATATTGCATTTTAAGCAAGTTTTCTTGCATTTTGTTTCGTACTATATATCAACGAATTTTGTAATATTTTGACGTTTATCATCCCCCTTTTCCGTTATGTGATATAAACAAAATATCATCGAATTAGGCAATATTTTGCTGTTTTTCCACTTTTTTCTGATTTTCCAGTTTATTGTTATTAATTCATTATATATACGATAAAAATGATACAAACACATAATTGATTTGATTTATTTGTTTCTCGTTGAAATACTGAGTAAGATATTGAAAAGGGGAGAAGTTCGGTTTTTATTGCATATATCGACGTTTCAGCCGGAATAGAGCGGTTTTACGTGTACATCTTCCATCGGTAATATAAATGGAAAATCAGGAACATTTTATTTAATTCTAATGAAAACACATTGATTTTTATCATTTGTATTGGAAACAACATTGTCATATGTCTTTTCTTGGATCTAAATAATACGAAATCTCGCTTTATGATTCGAAGTTAAAATCCACAAATTTGGAATAATAGCGGCTTTTTTCACGTTTTTCATGTAGTTTGATATTACGTGAATATACTCATTTTTACCAATATTTCGATACTAATCATGTAGTATCACGATATGTGATTTGGCCTTCATATCTCAGAATTTCGCATAATCATCTTCAATTTTTTAGTTAATTTTTTCACGTTTTTTATGTAGTTTGATATTACGTAAATATATTCATTTTTACCAATATTTCGATACTTTTTCATGTAGTATCACGATATGTGATTTGGCCTTCAAATCTCAGAATTTCGCATAATATTGCATTTTAAGCAAGTTTTCTTGCATTTTGTTTCGTACTATATATCAACGAATTTTGTAATATTTTGACGTTTATCATCCCCCTTTTTTATGTGATATAAACAAAATATCATCGAATTAGACAATATTTTGCTGTTTTTCCACTTTTTTGTGATTTTCCAGTTTATTGTTATTAATTCATTATATATACGATAAAAATTGATACAAACACATAATTGATTTGATAATAACCTTAAATACTTCATTTTCAATCATCTATTTGTTTCTCGTTGAAATACTGAGTAAGATATTGAAAAGGGGAGAAGTTCGGTTTATATTGCATATATCGACGTTTCCTGCCGGAATAGAGCGGTTTTACATGAACTTCTTCCATCGGTAATATAAATGGAAAATCAGGAACATTTTATTTAATTCTAATGAAAACACATTGATTTTTATCATTTGTATTGGAAACAACATTGTCATATGTCTTTTCTTGGATCTAAATAATACGAAACCTTGCATTACGATTAGAAGTTAAAATCCACAAATTTGGAATAATAGTGACTTTTTTCACGTTTTTCATGTAGTTTTATAATACGTAAATATATTCATTTTTACCAATATTTCGATACTATTTCATGTAGTATCGCGCTGTGTAATTTGGCCTTCAAATCTCATAATTTCGCATTATATTGCATTTTAGTTACTTTTTTCACGTTTTTCATGTAGTTTGATATTACGTAAATATATTCATTTTTACCAATATTTCGATGCTTTTTCATGTAGTATCACGATATGTGATTTGGCCTTCTAATCTCAGAATTTCGCATAATATTGCATTTTAAGCAAGTTTTCTTGCATTTTGTTTTGTACTATAAATCAACGAATTTAGTAATATTTTGACGTTTATCATCCCCTTTTCCTTTATGTGGTATAAACAAAATAGCATCGAATTAGGCAATATTTTGCTGTTTTTCCACGTTTTTGTGAATTTCCAGTTTATTGTAATTAATTCATTAAATATACGATAAAAATGATACAAACACATAATTGATTAGATAATAACCTTAAATACTTCGTTTTCAATCATCTATTTGTTTCTCGTTGAAATACTGAGTAAGATATTGAAAAGGGAAGAAGTTCGGTTTTTATTGCATATATCGACGTTTCAGCCGGAATAAAGCGGTTTTACGTGTACATCTTCCATCGGTAATATAAACGGAAAATCAGGAACATTTTAGTTAATTCTAATGAAAACACATTGATTTTTATCATTTGTATTGGAAACAACATTGTCATATGTCTTTTCTTGGATCTAAATAATACGAAACCTCGCTTTACGATTAGAAGTTAAAATCCACAAATTTGGAATAATGTAGTATTGCATTTTAGTTACTTTTTTCACGTTTTTCATGTAGTTTGATATTACGTAAATATATTCATTTTTACCAATATTTCGATACTTTTTCATGTAGTATCACGATATGTGATTTGGCCTTCTAATCTCAAAATTTCGCATAATATTGCATTTTAAGCAAGTTTTCTTGCATTTTGTTTCGTACTATATATCAACGAATTTAGTACTATTTTGACGTTTATCATCCCCCTTTTCCTTTATGTGATATAAACAAAGTATCATCGAATTAGGCAACATTTTGCTGTTTTTCCACGTTTTTGTGAATTTCCAGTTTATTGTAATTAATTCATTAAATATACGATAAAAATGATACAAACACATAATTGATTAGATAATAACCTTAAATACTTCATTTTCAATCATCTATTTGTTTCTCGTTGAAATACTGAGTAAGATATTGAAAAGGGGAGAAGTTCGGTTTTTATTGCATATATCGACGTTTCAGCCGGAATAGAGCGGTTTTACGTGTACATCTCCCATTGGTAATATAAACGGAAAATCAGGAACATTTTAGTTTATTCTAATAAAAACACATTGATTTTTATCATTTGTATTGGAAACAACATTGTCATGTCTTTTCTTGGATCTAAATAATACGAAATCTCGCTTTTTGATTCGAAGTTAAAATCCACAAATTTGGAATAATAGCGGCTTTTTTCACGTTTTTCATGTAGTATGATATTACGTGAATATATTCATTTTTACCAATATTTCGATACTAATCATGTCGTATCACGATATGTGATTTGGCCTTCATATCTCAGAATTTCGCATAATCATCTTCAATTTTTTAGTTAATTTTTTCACGTTTTTTATGTAGTTTGATATTACGTAAATATATTCATTTGTACCAATATTTCGATACTTTTTCATGTAGTATCACGATATGTGATTTGGCCTTCAAATCTCAGAATTTCGCATAATATTGCATTTTAAGCAAGTTTTCTTGCATTTTGTTTCGTACTATATATCAACGAATTTTGTAATATTTTGACGTTCATCATCCCCCCTTTTTTTATGTGATATAAACAAAATATCATCGAATTAGGCAATATTTTGCTGTTTTTCCACTTTTTTGTGAATTTCCAGTTTATTGTTATTAATTCATTATATATACGATAAAAATGATACAAACACATAATTGATTTGATAATAACCTTAAATACTTCATTTTCAATCATCTATTTGTTTCTCGTTGAAATACTGAGTAAGATATTGAAAAGGGGAGAAGTTCGGTTTTTATTGCATATATCGACGTTTCCTGCCGGAATAGAGCGGTTTTACGTGAACTTCTTCCATCGGTAATATAAATGGAAAATCAGGAACATTTTATTTAATTCTAATGAAAACACATTGATTTTTATCATTTGTATTGGAAACAACATTGTCATATGTCTTTTCTTGGATCTAAATAATACGAAACCTCGCATTACGATTAGAAGTTAAAATCCACAAATTTGGAATAATAGTGACTTTTTTCACGTTTTTCATGTAGTTTTATATTACGTAAATATATTCATTTTTACCAATATTTCGATACTATTTCATGTAGTATCGCGCTGTGTAATTTGGCCTTCAAATCTCATAATTTCGCATTATATTGCATTTTAGTTACTTTTTTCACGTTTTTCATGTAGTTTGATATTACGTAAATATATTCATTTTTACCAATATTTCGATGCTTTTTCATGTAGTATCACGATGTGATTTGGCCTTCTAATCTCAGAATTTCGCATAATATTGCATTTTAAGCAAGTTTTCTTGCATTTTGTTTTGTACTATAAATCAACGAATTTAGTAATATTTTGACGTTTATCATCCCCCTTTTCCTTTATGTGATATAAACAAAATATCATCGAATTAGGCAATATTTTGCTGTTTTTCCACGTTTTTGTGAATTTCCAGTTTATTGTAATTAATTCATTAAATATACGATAAAAATGATACAAACACATAATTGATTAGATAATAACCTTAAATACTTCATTTTCAATCATCTATTTGTTTCTCGTTGAAATACTGAGTAAGATATTGAAAAGGGAAGAAGTTCGGTTTTTATTGCATATATCGACGTTTCAGCCGGAATACAGCGGTTTTACGTGTACATCTTCCATCGGTAATATAAACGGAAAATCAGGAACATTTTAGTTTATTCTAATGAAAACACATTGATTTTTATCATTTGTATTGGAAACAACATTGTCATGTCTTTTCTTGGATCTAAATAATACGAAACCTCGCTTTACGATTAGAAGTTAAAATCCACAAATTTGGAATAATGTAGTATTGCATTTTAGTTACTTTTTTCACGTTTTTCATGAAGTTTGATATTACGTAAATATATTCATTTTTACCAATATTTCGATACTTTTTCATTTAGTATCACGATATGTGATTTGGCCTTCTAATCTCAGAATTTCGCATAATATTGCATTTTAAGCAAGTTTTCTTGCATTTTGTTTCGTACTATATATCAACGAATTTAGTACTATTTTGACGTTTATCATCCCCCTTTTCCTTTATGTGATATAAACAAAATATCATCGAATTAGGCAACATTTTGCTGTTTTTCCACGTTTTTGTGAATTTCCAGTTTATTGTAATTAATTCCTTAAATATACGATAAAAATGATACAAACACATAATTGATTAGATAATAACCTTAAATACTTCATTTTCAATCATCTATTTGTTTCTCGTTGAAATACTGAGTAAGATATTGAAAAGGGGAGAAGTTCGGTTTTTATTGCATATATCGACGTTTCAGCCGGAATAGATCGGTTTTACGTGTACATCTCCCATTGGTAATATAAACGGAAAATCAGGAACATTTTAGTTTATTCTAATAAAAACACATTGATTTTTATCATTTGTATTGGAAACAACATTGTCATATGTCTTTTCTTGGATCTAAATAATACGAAATCTCGCTTTATGATTCGAAGTTAAAATCCACAAATTTGGAATAATAGCGGCTTTTTTCACGTTTTTCATGTAGTATGATATTACGTGAATATATTCATTTTTAACATTATTTCGAAACTAATCATGTAGTATCACGATATGTGATTTGGCCTTCATATCTCAGTATTTCGCATAATCGTCTTCAATTTTTTATTTAATTTTTTCACGTTTTTTATGTAGTTTGATATTACGTAAATATATTCATTTATACCAATATTTCAATATTTTTTCATGTAGTATCACGATATGTGATTTGGCCTTCAAATCTCAGAATTTCGCATAATATTGCATTTTAAGCAAGTTTTCTTGCATTTTGTTTCGTACTATATATCAACGAATTTTGTAATATTTTGACGTTTATCATCCCCCTTTTTTATGTGATATAAACAAAATATCATCGAATTAGACAATATTTTGCTGTTTTTCCACTTTTTTGTGATTTTCCAGTTTATTGTTATTAATTCATTATATATACGATAAAAATTGATACAAACACATAATTGATTTGATAATAACCTTAAATACTTCATTTTCAATCATCTATTTGTTTCTCGTTGAAATACTGAGTAAGATATTGAAAAGGGGAGAAGTTCGGTTTATATTGCATATATCGACGTTTCCTGCCGGAATAGAGCGGTTTTACGTGAACTTCTTCCATCGGTAATATAAATGGAAAATCAGGAACATTTTATTTAATTCTAATGAAAACACATTGATTTTTATCATTTGTATTGGAAACAACATTGTCATATGTCTTTTCTTGGATCTAAATAATACGAAACCTTGCATTACGATTAGAAGTTAAAATCCACAAATTTGGAATAATAGTGACTTTTTTCACGTTTTTCATGTAGTTTTATAATACGTAAATATATTCATTTTTACCAATATTTCGATACTATTTCATGTAGTATCGCGCTGTGTAATTTGGCCTTCAAATCTCATAATTTCGCATTATATTGCATTTTAGTTACTTTTTTCACGTTTTTCATGTAGTTTGATATTACGTAAATATATTCATTTTTACCAATATTTCGATGCTTTTTCATGTAGTATCACGATATGTGATTTGGCCTTCTAATCTCAGAATTTCGCATAATATTGCATTTTAAGCAAGTTTTCTTACATTTTGTTTTGTACTATAAATCAACGAATTTAGTAATATTTTGACGTTTATCATCCCCTTTTCCTTTATGTGGTATAAACAAAATAGCATCGAATTAGGCAATATTTTGCTGTTTTTCCACGTTTTTGTGAATTTCCAGTTTATTGTAATTAATTCATTAAATATACGATAAAAATGATACAAACACATAATTGATTAGATAATAACCTTAAATACTTCGTTTTCAATCATCTATTTGTTTCTCGTTGAAATACTGAGTAAGATATTGAAAAGGGAAGAAGTTCGGTTTTTATTGCATATATCGACGTTTCAGCCGGAATAAAGCGGTTTTACGTGTACATCTTCCATCGGTAATATAAACGGAAAATCAGGAACATTTTAGTTTATTCTAATGAAAACACATTGATTTTTATCATTTGTATTGGAAACAACATTGTCATATGTCTTTTCTTGGATCTAAATAATACGAAACCTCGCTTTACGATTAGAAGTTAAAATCCACAAATTTGGAATAATGTAGTATTGCATTTTAGTTACTTTTTTCACGTTTTTCATGTAGTTTGATATTACGTAAATATATTCATTTTTACCAATATTTCGATACTTTTTCATGTAGTATCACGATATGTGATTTGGCCTTCTAATCTCAAAATTTCGCATAATATTGCATTTTAAGCAAGTTTTCTTGCATTTTGTTTCGTACTATATATCAACGAATTTAGTACTATTTTGACGTTTATCATCCCCCTTTTCCTTTATGTGATATAAACAAAGTATCATCGAATTAGGCAACATTTTGCTGTTTTTCCACGTTTTTGTGAATTTCCAGTTTATTGTAATTAATTCATTAAATATACGATAAAAATGATACAAACACATAATTGATTAGATAATAACCTTAAATACTTCATTTTCAATCATCTATTTGTTTCTCGTTGAAATACTGAGTAAGATATTGAAAAGGGGAGAAGTTCGGTTTTTATTGCATATATCGACGTTTCAGCCGGAATAGAGCGGTTTTACGTGTACATCTCCCATTGGTAATATAAACGGAAAATCAGGAACATTTTAGTTTATTCTAATAAAAACACATTGATTTTTATCATTTGTATTGGAAACAACATTGTCATGTCTTTTCTTGGATCTAAATAATACGAAATCTCGCTTTTTGATTCGAAGTTAAAATCCACAAATTTGGAATAACAGCGGCTTTTTTCACGTTTTTCATGTAGTATGATATTACGTGAATATATTCATTTTTACCAATATTTCGATACTAATCATGTCGTATCACGATATGTGATTTGGCCTTCATATCTCAGAATTTCGCATAATCATCTTCAATTTTTTAGTTAATTTTTTCACGTTTTTTATGTAGTTTGATATTACGTAAATATATTCATTTGTACCAATATTTCGATACTTTTTCATGTAGTATCACGATATGTGATTTGGCCTTCAAATCTCAGAATTTCGCATAATATTGCATTTTAAGCAAGTTTTCTTGCATTTTGTTTCGTACTATATATCAACGAATTTTGTAATATTTTGACGTTCATCATCCCCCCTTTTTTTATGTGATATAAACAAAATATCATCGAATTAGGCAATATTTTGCTGTTTTTCCACTTTTTTGTGAATTTCCAGTTTATTGTTATTAATTCATTATATATACGATAAAAATGATACAAACACATAATTGATTTGATAATAACCTTAAATACTTCATTTTCAATCATCTATTTGTTTCTCGTTGAAATACTGAGTAAGATATTGAAAAGGGGAGAAGTTCGGTTTTTATTGCATATATCGACGTTTCCTGCCGGAATAGAGCGGTTTTACGTGAACTTCTTCCATCGGTAATATAAATGGAAAATCAGGAACATTTTATTTAATTCTAATGAAAACACATTGATTTTTATCATTTGTATTGGAAACAACATTGTCATATGTCTTTTCTTGGATCAAAATAATACGAAACCTCGCATTACGATTAGAAGTTAAAATCCACAAATTTGGAATAATAGTGACTTTTTTCACGTTTTTCATGTAGTTTTATATTACGTAAATATATTCATTTTTACCAATATTTCGATACTATTTCATGTAGTATCGCGCTGTGTAATTTGGCCTTCAAATCTCATAATTTCGCATTATATTGCATTTTAGTTACTTTTTTCACGTTTTTCATGTAGTTTGATATTACGTAAATATATTCATTTTTACCAATATTTCGATGCTTTTTCATGTAGTATCACGATGTGATTTGGCCTTCTAATCTCAGAATTTCGCATAATATTGCATTTTAAGCAAGTTTTCTTGCATTTTGTTTTGTACTATAAATCAACGAATTTAGTAATATTTTGACGTTTATCATCCCCCTTTTCCTTTATGTGATATAAACAAAATATCATCGAATTAGGCAATATTTTGCTGTTTTTCCACGTTTTTGTGAATTTCCAGTTTATTGTAATTAATTCATTAAATATACGATAAAAATGATACAAACACATAATTGATTAGATAATAACCTTAAATACTTCATTTTCAATCATCTATTTGTTTCTCGTTGAAATACTGAGTAAGATATTGAAAAGGGAAGAAGTTCGGTTTTTATTGCATATATCGACGTTTCAGCCGGAATACAGCGGTTTTACGTGTACATCTTCCATCGGTAATATAAACGGAAAATCAGGAACATTTTAGTTTATTCTAATGAAAACACATTGATTTTTATCATTTGTATTGGAAACAACATTGTCATGTCTTTTCTTGGATCTAAATAATACGAAACCTCGCTTTACGATTAGAAGTTAAAATCCACAAATTTGGAATAATGTAGTATTGCATTTTAGTTACTTTTTTCACGTTTTTCATGAAGTTTGATATTACGTAAATATATTCATTTTTACCAATATTTCGATACTTTTTCATTTAGTATCACGATATGTGATTTGGCCTTCTAATCTCAGAATTTCGCATAATATTGCATTTTAAGCAAGTTTTCTTGCATTTTGTTTCGTACTATATATCAACGAATTTAGTACTATTTTGACGTTTATCATCCCCCTTTTCCTTTATGTGATATAAACAAAATATCATCGAATTAGGCAACATTTTGCTGTTTTTCCACGTTTTTGTGAATTTCCAGTTTATTGTAATTAATTCCTTAAATATACGATAAAAATGATACAAACACATAATTGATTAGATAATAACCTTAAATACTTCATTTTCAATCATCTATTTGTTTCTCGTTGAAATACTGAGTAAGATATTGAAAAGGGGAGAAGTTCGGTTTTTATTGCATATATCGACGTTTCAGCCGGAATAGATCGGTTTTACGTGTACATCTCCCATTGGTAATATAAACGGAAAATCAGGAACATTTTAGTTTATTCTAATAAAAACACATTGATTTTTATCATTTGTATTGGAAACAACATTGTCATATGTCTTTTCTTGGATCTAAATAATACGAAATCTCGCTTTATGATTCGAAGTTAAAATCCACAAATTTGGAATAATAGCGGCTTTTTTCACGTTTTTCATGTAGTATGATATTACGTGAATATATTCATTTTTAACATTATTTCGAAACTAATCATGTAGTATCACGATATGTGATTTGGCCTTCATATCTCAGTATTTCGCATAATCGTCTTCAATTTTTTATTTAATTTTTTCACGTTTTTTATGTAGTTTGATATTACGTAAATATATTCATTTATACCAATATTTCAATATTTTTTCATGTAGTATCACGATATGTGATTTGGCCTTCAAATCTCAGAATTTCGCATAATATTGCATTTTAAGCAAGTTTTCTTGCATTTTGTTTCGTACTATATATCAACGAATTTTGTAATATTTTGACGTTTATCATCCCCCTTTTTTTATGTGATATAAACCAAATATCATCGAATTAGGCAATATTTTGCTGTTTTTCCACTTTTTTCTGATTTTCCAGTTTATTGTTATTAATTCATTAAATATACGATAAAAATGATACAAACACATAATTGATTTGATAATAACCTTAAATACTTAATTTTCAATCATCTATTTGTTTCTCGTTGAAATACTGAGTAAGATATTGAAAAGGGGAGAAGTTCGGTTTTTATTGCATATATCGACGTTTCCTGCCGGAATAGAGCGGTTTTACGTGTACATCTTCCATCGGTAATATAAATGGAAAATCAGGAACATTTTATTTAATTCTAATGAAAACACATTGATTTTTATCATTTGTATTGGAAACAACATTGTCATATGTCTTTTCTTGGATCTAAATAATACGAAACCTCGCTTTACGATTAGAAGTTAAAATCCACAAATTTGGAATAATAGTGACTTTTTTCACGTTTTTCATGTAGTTTGATATTACGTAAATATATTCATTTTTACCAATATTTCGATATTATTTCATGTAGTATCGCGCTGTGTGATTTGGCCTTCAAATCTCATAATTTCGCAATATATTGCATTTTAGTTACTTTTTTCACGTTTTTCATGTAGTTTGATATTACGTAAATATATTCATTTTTACCAATATTTCAATGCTTTTTCATATAGTATCACGATATGTGATTTGGCTTTAAAATCTCAGAATTTCGCATAATATTGCATTTTAAGCAAGTTTTCTTGCATTTTGTTTCGTACTATAAGTCAACGAATTTTGTAATATTTTGACGTTTATCATCCCCCTTTTTTTATGTGATATAAACAAAATATCATCGAATTAGGCAATATTTTGCTGTTTTTCCACGTTTTTGTGAATTTCCAGTTTATTGTTATTAATTCATTAAATATACGATAAAAATGATACAAACACATAATTGATTAGATAATAACCTTGAATACTTCATTTTCAATCATCTATTTGTTTCTCGTTGAAATACTGAGTAAGATATTGAAAAGGGGAGAAGTTCGGTTTTTATTGCATATATCGACGTTTCAGCCGGAATAGAGCAGTTTTACGTGTACATCTTCCATCGGTAATATAAATGGAAAATCAGGAACATTTTATTTAATTCTAATGAAAACACATTGATTTTTATCATATGTATTGGAAACAACATTGTCATATTTCTTTTCTTGGATCTAAATAATACGAAACCTCGTTTTACGATTAGAAGTTAAAATCCACAAATTTGGAATAATAGTGACTTTTTCACGTTTTTCATGTAGTTTGATATTACGTAAATATATTCACTTTTACCAATATTTCGATACTATTTCATGTAGTATCGCGCTGTGATTTGGCCTTCAAATCTCATAATTTCGCATAATATTGCATTTTAGTTACTTTTTTCACGTTTTTCATGTAGTTTGATATTACGTAAATATATTCATTTTTACCAATATTTCGATACTTTTTCATGTAGTATCGCGCTGTGTGATTTGGCCTTCAAATCTCATAATTTTGCATAATATTGCATTTTAGTTACTTTTTTCACGTTTTTCATGTATTTTGATATTACGTAAATATATTCATTTTTACCAATATTTCGATACTTTTTCATGTAGTATCACGATATGTGATTTGGCCTTCATATCTCAGAATTTCGCATAATATTGCATTTTAAGCAAGTTTTCTTGCATTTTGTTTCGTACTATAAATCAACGAATTTAGTAATATTTTGACGTTTATCATCCCCTTTTTCCTTTATGTGATATAAACAAAATATCATCGAATTAGGCAATATTTTCCTGTTTTTCCACGTTTTTGTGAATTTCCAGTTTATTGTAATTAATTCATTAAATATACGATAAAAATGATACAAACACATAATTGATTAGATAATAACCTTAAATACTTCATTTTCAATCATCTATTTGTTTCTCGTTGAAATACCGAGTAAGATATTGAAAAGGGGAGAAGTTCGGTTTTTATTGCATATATCGACGTTTCAGCCGGAATAGAGCGGTTTTACGTGTACATCTTCCATCGGTAATATAAACGGAAAATCAGGAACATTTTAATTTATTCTAATAAAAACACATTGATTTTTATCATTTGTATCGGAAACAACATTGTCATATGTCTTTTCTTGGATCTAAATAATACGAAATTTCGCTTTATGATTCGAAGTTAAAATCCACAAATTTGGAATAATAGTGACTTTTTTCACGTTGTTCTTGTAGTTTGATATTACGTAAATATATTAATTTTTACCAATATTTCGATACTATTTCATGTAGTATCGCGCTATGTGATTTGGCCTTCAAATCTCATAATTTCGCATAATATTGCATTTTAGTTACTTTTTTCACGTTTTTCATGTAGTTTGATATTACGTAAATATATTCATTTTTACCAATATTTCGATACTTTCTCATGTAGTATCGCGCTGTGTGATTTGGCCTTCAAATCTCATAATTTCGCATAATATTGCATTTTAGTTACTTTTTTCACGTTTTTCATGTAGTTTGATATTACGTAAATATATTCATTTTTAACCAATATTTCGATACTTTTTCATGTAGTATCACGATATGTGATTTGGCTTTCTAATCTCAGAATTTCGCATAATATTGCATTTTAAGCAAGTTTTCTTGCGTTTTGTTTCGTACTATAAATCAACGAATTTAGTAATATTTTGACGTTTTTCATCCCCCTTTTCCTTTATGTGATATTAACAAAATATCATCGAATTAGTCAATATTTTGCTGTTTTTCCACGTTTTTGTGAATTTCCAATTTATTGTATTTAATTCAATAAATATACGATAAAAATGATACAAACACATAATTGATTAGATAATAACCTTAAATACTTCATTTTCAATCATCTATTTGTTTCTCGTTGAAATACTGAGTAAGATATTGGAAAGGGGAGAAGTTCGGTTTTTATTGCATATATCGACGTTTCAGCCGGAATAGAGCGTGTTTACGTGTACATCTTCCATCGGTAATATAAACGGAAAATCAGGAACATTTTAGTTTCTACTATTTCATGTAGTATCACGATATGTGATTTGGCCTTCATATCTCAGATTTTCCCATAATATTGCATTTTAAGCAAGTTTTCTTGAATTTTGTTTCGTACTAAACATCATCGAATTTAGCAATAATTTGACGTTTATCATCCCCTTTTTCTTTATGTGATAGAAGCAAAATATCATCGAATTAGGCAATATTTTGCCGTTTTTCCACGTTTTTGTGAATTTTCAGTTTATTGTTATTAATTCATGAAATATACTATAAAAATGATGCAAACACGTAATTGATTAGATAATAAACTTAAATACTTCATCTTCAATCATCTACTTGTTTGTCGTTGAAATACTGAGTAGGACATAAAAAGGGGAGAAGTTCGGTTTTTATTGCATATATCGACGTTTCAGCCGGAATTGTGCGGTTTTACGTGTACATCTTCCATCAGTAATATAAACGGAAAATCAGGAACATTTTATTTAATTCTAATGAAAACACATTGATTTTTATCATTTGTATTGGAAACAACATTGTCATATGTCTTTTCTTGGATCTAAATAATACGAAACCTCGCTTTACGATTCGAAGTTAAAATCCACAAATTTGGAATAATAGTGACTTTTTTCACGTTTTTCGTGTAGTTTGATATTACGTAAATATACTCATTTTTACCAATATTTCGATACTATTTCATGTAGTATCACCATGTGTGATTTGGCCTTTATATCTCTGATTTTCGCATAATACTATATTTTAAGCAAGTTTTCTTGCATTTTGTTTCGTACTAAACATCATCGAATTTAGCAATATTTTGACGTTTATCATCCCCTTTTCCTTTATGTGATATAAACAAAATATCATTGAATTAGGCAATATTTTGCTGCTTTTCCACGTTTTTGTGAATTTCCAGTTTATTGTTATTAATTCATTAAATATACGATAAAAATGATACAAACACATAATTGATTAAATAATAACCTTAAATACTTCATTTTCAATCATCTATTTGTTTCTCGTTTAAATACTGAGTAAGATATTGAAAAGGGGAGAAGTTCGGTTTTTATTGCATATATCGACGTTTCAGCCGGAATAGAGCGGTTTTACGTGTACATCTTCCATCGGTAATATAAATGGAAAATCAGGAACATTTTATTTAATTCTAATGAAAACACATTGATTTTTATCATTTGTATTGGAAACAACATTGTCATATGTCTTTTCTTGGATTTTAATAATACGAAACCTCGCTTTACGATTAGAAGTTAAAATCCACAAATTTGGAATAATAGTGACTTTTTTCACGTTTTTCATGTAGTTTGATATTACGTAAATATATTCATTTTTACCAATATTTCGATACTATTTCAAGTAGTATCGCGCTGTGTGATTTGGCCTTCAAATCTTACAATTTCGCATAATATTGCATTTTAGTTACTTTTTTCACGTTTTTCATGTAGTTTGATATTACGTAAATATATTCATTTTTACATATATTTCGATTCTTTTTCATGTAGTATCACGATATGTGATTTGGCTTTCAAATCTCAGAATTTCGCATAATCTTCATTTTTTTAGTTACTTTTTTCACGTTTTTATGTAGTTTGATATTACGCAAATATATTCATTTTTACCAATATTTCGATACTTTTTCATGTAGTATCACGATATGTGATTTGGCCTTCATATCTCAGAATTTCGCATAATATTGCATTTTAAGCAAATTTTCTTGCATTTTGTTTTATACTATAAATCAACGAATTTAGTAAAATTTTGATGTTTATCATCCCCCTTTTCCTTTATGTGGTGTAAACGAAATATCATAGAATTAGGCAATATTTTGCTGTTTTTCCACTTTTTTGTGAATTTTTAGTTTATTGTTATTAATTCATTAAATATACGATAAAAATGATACAAACACATAATTGATTGGATAATAACCTTAAATCATTGATTTTCAGTCATCTATTTGTTTCTCGTTGAAATACTGAGTAAGATATTGAAATGGGGAGAAGTTCGGTTTTTATTGCATATATTGTTGTTTCAGCCGGAATACAGCGGTTTTACGTGTACATCTTCCATCGGTAATATAAACGGAAAATCAGGAACATTTTAGTTTATTCTAATGAAAACACATTGATTTTTATCATTTGTATTGGAAACAACATTGTCATATGTCTTTTCTTGGATCTAAATAATACGAAACCTCGCTTTATGATTCGAAGTTAAAATCCACAAATTTGGAATAATAGTGACTTTTTTCACGTTTTTCATGTAGTTTGATATTACGTAAATATATTCATTTTTACCAATATTTCGATACTATTTCATGTAGTATCACGATATGTGATTTGGCCTTCATATCTCAGATTTTCCCATAATATTGCATTTTAAGCAAGTTTTCTTGAATTTTGTTTCGTACTAAACATCATCGAATTTAGCAATAATTTGACGTTTATCATCCCCTTTTCCTTTATGTGATAGAAGCAAAATATCATCGAGTTAGGCAATATTTTGCCGTTTTTCCACGTTTTTGTGAATTTTCAGTTTATTGTTATTAATTCATGAAATATACTATAAAAATGATGCAAACACGTAATTGATTAGATAATAAACTTAAATACTTCATCTTCAATCATCTACTTGTTTGTCGTTGAAATACTGAGTAGGACATAAAAAGGGGAGAAGTTCGGTTTTTATTGCATATATCGACGTTTCAGCCAGAATTGTGCGGTTTTACGTGTACATCTTCCATCAGTAATATAAACGGAAAATCAGGAACATTTTATTTAATTCTAATGAAAACACATTGATTTTTATCATTTGTATTGGAAACAACATTGTCATATGTCTTTTCTTGGATCTAAATAATACGAAACCTCGCTTTACGATTCTAAGTTAAAATCCACAAATTTGGAATAATAGTGACTTTTTTCACGTTTTTCGTGTAGTTTGATATTACGTAAATATACTCATTTTTACCAATATTTCGATACTATTTCATGTAGTATCACCATGTGTGATTTGGCCTTCATATCTCTGATTTTCGCATAATACTGTATTTTAAGCAAGTTTTCTTGCATTTTGTTTTGTACTAAACATCATCGAATTTAGCAATATTTTGACGTTTATCATCCCCTTTTCCTTTATGTGATATAAACAAAATATCATCGAACTAGGCAATATTTTGCCGTTTTTTCCACGTTTTTCTAAATTTTCAGTTTATTGGTATTAATTCACTAAATATACGATAAAAATGATACAAAGACGTAATTGATTAGATAATAAACTTAAATACTTCATCTTCAATCATCTATTTGTTTCTCGTTGAAATACTGAGTAAAATATTGAAAAGGGAAGAAGTTTGGTTTTTAATGCATATATCGACGTTTCAGCTGGAAATGTGAGGTTTAACGTTTACAACTTCCACCGGTAATATAAACGGAAAATCAGGAACATTTTAGTTCATTCTAATGAAAACACATTGATTTTTATCATTTGTATTGGAAACAACATTTTCATATGTCTTTTCTTGGATCTAAATAATACGAAACCTCACTTTATGATTCGAAGTTAAAACCTCAAATTTGGCATAATAGTGACTTTTTTAGCGTTTTTCATGTAGTTTGATATTACGTAAATATATTCGTTTTTACCAATATTTCGATGCTTTTTCATGTAGTATCACGATATGTGATTTGGCCTTCAAATCTCAGAATTTCGCATAATATTGCATTTTAGTTACTTTTTTCACGTTTTTCATGTAGTTTGATATTACGTAAATATATTCATTTTTACCAATATTTCGATTTTTTCATGTAGTATCACGATATGTGATTTGGCCTTCTAATCTCAGAATTTCGCATAATATTGCATTTTAAGCAAGTTTTTTTGCATTTTGTTTCGTACTTTAAATCAACGAATTTAGTAATATTTTGACGTTCATCATCCCCCTTTTCCTTTATGTGATATAAACAAAATATCATTGAATTAGGCAATATTTTGCTGCTTTTCCACGTTTTTGTGAATTTCCAGTTTATTGTTATTAATTCATTAAATATACTATAAAAATGATACAAACACATAATTGATTAAATAATAACCTTAAATACTTAATTTTCAATCATCTATTTGTTTCTCGTTGAAATACTGAGTAAGATATTGGAAAGGGGAGAAGTTCGGTTTTTATTGCATATATCGACGTTTCAGCCGGAATAGAGCGGGTTTACGTGTACATCTTCCATCGGTAATATAAACGGAAAATCAGGAACATTTTAGTTTATTCTAATGAAAACACATTGATTTTTATCATTTGTATTTGAAACAACATTGTCATATGTCTTTTCTTGGATCTAAATAATACGAAACCTCGCTTTACGATTCTAAGTTAAAATCCACAAATTTGGAACAATAGTGACTTTTTTCACGTTTTTCGTGTAGTTTGATATTACGTAAATATACTCATTTTTACCAATATTTCGATACTATTTCATGTAGTATCACCATGTGTGATTTGGCCTTTATATCTCTGATTTTCGCATAATACTATATTTTAAGCAAGTTTTCTTGCATTTTGTTTCGTACTAAACATCATCGAATTTAGCAATATTTTGACGTTTATCATCCCCTTTTCCTTTATGTGATATAAACAAAATATCATTGAATTAGGCAATATTTTGCTGCTTTTCCACGTTTTTGTGAATTTCCAGTTTATTGTTATTAATTCATTAAATATACGATAAAAATGATACAAACACATAATTGATTAAATAATAACCTTAAATACTTCATTTTCAATCATCTATTTGTTTCTCGTTTAAATACTGAGTAAGATATTGAAAAGGGGAGAAGTTCGGTTTTTATTGCATATATCGACGTTTCAGCCGGAATAGAGCGGTTTTACGTGTACATCTTCCATCGGTAATATAAATGGAAAATCAGGAACATTTTATTTAATTCTAATGAAAACACATTGATTTTTATCATTTGTATTGGAAACAACATTGTCATATGTCTTTTCTTGGATCTAAATAATACGAAACCTCGCTTTACGATTCGAAGTTAAAATCCACAAATTTGGAATAATAGTGACTTTTTTCACGTTTTTCATGTAGTTTGATATTACGTAAATATATTCATTTTTACCAATATTTCGATACTATTTCATGTAGTATCACGATATGTGATTTGGCCTTCATATCTCAGATTTTCCCATAATATTGCATTTTAAGCAAGTTTTCTTGAATTTTGTTTCGTACTAAACATCATCGAATTTAGCAATAATTTGACGTTTATCATCCCCTTTTCCTTTATGTGATAGAAGCAAAATATCATCGAGTTAGGCAATATTTTGCCGTTTTTCCACGTTTTTGTGAATTTTCAGTTTATTGTTATTAATTCATGAAATATACTATAAAAATGATGCAAACACGTAATTAATTAGATAATAAACTTAAATACTTCATCTTCAATCATCTACTTGTTTGTCGTTGAAATACTGAGTAGGACATAAAAAGGGGAGAAGTTCGGTTTTTATTGCATATATCGACGTTTCAGCCAGAATTGTGCGGTTTTACGTGTACATCTTCCATCAGTAATATAAACGGAAAATCAGGAACATTTTATTTAATTCTAATGAAAACACATTGATTTTTATCATTTGTATTGGAAACAACATTGTCATATGTCTTTTCTTGGATCTAAATAATACGAAACCTCGCTTTACGATTCTAAGTTAAAATCCACAAATTTGGAATAATAGTGACTTTTTTCACGTTTTTCGTGTAGCTTGATATTACGTAAATATACTCATTTTTACCAATATTTCGATACTATTTCATGTAGTATCACCATGTGTGATTTGGCCTTCATATCTCTGATTTTCGCATAATACTGTATTTTAAGCAAGTTTTCTTGCATTTTGTTTTGTACTAAACATCATCGAATTTAGCAATATTTTGACGTTTATCATCCCCTTTTCCTTTATGTGATATAAACAAAATATCATCGAACTAGGCAATATTTTGCCGTTTTTCCACGTTTTTCTAAATTTTCAGTTTATTGGTATTAATTCACTAAATATACGATAAAAATGATACAAAGACGTAATTGATTAGATAATAAACTTAAATACTTCATCTTCAATCATCTATTTGTTTCTCGTTGAAATACTGAGTAAAATATTGAAAAGGGAAGAAGTTTGGTTTTTAATGCATATATCGACGTTTCAGCTGGAATTGTGAGGTTTAACGTTTACATCTTCCACCGGTAATATAAACGGAAAATCAGGAACATTTTAGTTCATTCTAATGAAAACACATTGATTTTTATCATTTGTATTGGAAACAACATTTTCATATGTCTTTTCTTGGATCTAAATAATACGAAACCTCACTTTATGATTCGAAGTTAAAACCTCAAATTTGGCATAATAGTGACTTTTTTAGCGTTTTTCATGTAGTTTGATATTACGTAAATATATTCGTTTTTACCAATATTTCGATGCTTTTTCATGTAGTATCACGATATGTGATTTGGCCTTCAAATCTCAGAATTTCGCATAATATTGCATTTTAGTTACTTTTTTCACGTTTTTCATGTAGTTTGATATTACGTAAATATATTCATTTTTACCAATATTTCGATTTTTTCATGTAGTATCACGATATGTGATTTGGCCTTCTAATCTCAGAATTTCGCATAATATTGCATTTTAAGCAAGTTTTTTTGCATTTTGTTTCGTACTTTAAATCAACGAATTTAGTAATATTTTGACGTTCATCATCCCCCTTTTCCTTTATGTGATATAAACAAAATATCATTGAATTAGGCAATATTTTGCTGCTTTTCCACGTTTTTGTGAATTTCCAGTTTATTGTTATTAATTCATTAAATATACGATAAAAATGATACAAACACATAATTGATTAAATAATAACCTTAAATACTTAAATTTCAATCATCTATTTGTTTCTCGTTGAAATACTGAGTAAGATATTGGAAAGGGGAGAAGTTCGGTTTTATTGCATATATCGACGTTTCAGCCGGAATAGAGCGGGTTTACGTGTACATCTTCCATCGGTAATATAAACGGAAAATCAGGAACATTTTAGTTTATTCTAATGAAAACACATTGATTTTTATCATTTGTATTTGAAACAACATTGTCATATGTCTTTTCTTGGATCTAAATAATACGAAACCTCGCTTTACGATTCTAAGTTAAAATCCACAAATTTGGAATAATAGTGACTTTTTTCACGTTTTTCGTGTAGTTTGATATTACGTAAATATACTCATTTTTACCAATATTTCGATACTATTTCATGTAGTATCGCGCTATGTGATTTGGCCTTCAAATCTCATAATTTCGCATAATATTGCATTTTAGTTACTTTTTTCACGTTTTTCATGTAGTTTGATATTACGTAAATATATTCATTTTTACCAATATTTCGATACTTTTTCATGTAGTATCACGATATGTGATTTGGCTTTCTAATCTCAGAATTTCGCATAATATTACATTTTAAGCAAGTTTTCTTGCGTTTTGTTTCGTACTATAAATCAACGAATTTAGTAATATTTTGACGTTTTTCATCCCCCTTTTCCTTTATGTGATATAAACAAAATATCATCGAATTAGTCAATATTTTGCTGTTTTTCCACGTTTTTGTGAATTTCCAATTTATTGTATTTAATTCAATAAATATACGATAAATATGATACAAACACATAATTGATTAGATAATACCTTAAATACTTCATTTTCAATCATCTATTTGTTTCTCGTTGAAATACTGAGTAAGATATTGGAAAGGGGAGAAGTTCGGTTTTTATTGCATACATCGACGTTTCAGCCGGAATAGAGCGGGTTTACGTGTACATCTTCCATCAGTAATATAAACGGAAAATCAGGAACATTTTAGTTTATTCTAATGAAAACACATTGATTTTTATCATTTGTATTGGAAACAACATTGTCATATGTCTTTTCTTGGATCTAAATAATACGAAACCTCGCTTTATGATTCGAAGTTAAAATCCACAAATTTGGAATAATAGTGACTTTTTTCACGTTTTTCATGTAGTTTGATATTACGTAAATATATTCATTTTTACCAATATTTCGATACTATTTCATGTAGTATCACGATATGTGATTTGGCCTTCTAAACTCAGAATTTTGCATAATATTGCATTTTAAGCAAGTTTTTTGCATTTTGTTTCGTACTATAATTCAACGAATTTAGTAATATTTTGACGTTCATCATCCCCCTTTTCCTTTATGTGATATAAACAAAATATCATTGAATTAGGCAATATTTTGCTGCTTTTCCACGTTTTTGTGAATTTCCAGTTTATTGTTATTAATTCATTAAATATACGATAAAAATGATACAAACACATAATTGATTAAATAATAACCTTAAATACTTCATTTTCAATCATCTATTTGTTTCTCGTTTAAATACTGAGTAAGATATTGAAAAGGGGAGAAGTTCGGTTTTTATTGCATATATCGACGTTTCAGCCGGAATAGAGCGGTTTTACGTGTACATCTTCCATCGGTAATATAAATAGAAAATCAGGAAAATTTTATTTAATTCTAATGAAAACACATTGATTTTTATCATTTGTATTGGAAACAACATTGTCATATGTCTTTTCTTGGATTTTAATAATACGAAACCTCGCTTTACGATTAGAAGTTAAAATCCACAAATTTGGAATAATAGTGACTTTTTTCACGTTTTTCATGTAGTTTGATATTACGTAATTATATTCATTTTTACCAATATTTCGATACTATTTCAAGTAGTATCGCGCTGTGTGATTTGGCCTTCAAATCTCACAATTTCGCATAATATTGCATTTTAGTTACTTTTTTCACGTTTTTCATGTAGTTTGATATTACGTAAATATATTAATTTTTACCAATATTTCGATTCTTTTTCAAGTAGTATCACGATATGTGATTTGGCTTTCAAAACTCAAAATTTCGCATAGTCTTCAATTTTTTAGTTACTTTTTTCACGTTTTTTATGTAGTTTGATATTACGTAAATATATTCATTTTTACCAATATTTCGATACTTTTTCATGTAGTATCACGATATTTGATTTGGCCTTCATATCTCAGAATTTCGCATAATATTGCATTTTAAGCAAGTTTTCTTGCATTTTGTTTTATACTATAAATCAACGAATTTAGTAAAATTTTGACGTTTATCATCCCCCTTTTCCTTTATGTGGTGTAAACGAAATATCATCGAATTAGTCAATATTTTGCTGTTTTTCCACTTTTTTGTGAATTTCCAGTTTATTGTTATTAATTCATTAAATATACAATAAAAATAATTCAAACACATAATTGATTGGATAATAACCTTAAATCATTGATTTTCAATCATCTATTTGTTTCTCGTTGAAATACTGAGTAAGATATTGAAAAGGGGAGAAGTTCGGTTTTTATTGCATATATTGTTGTTTCAGCCGGAATACAGCGGTTTTACGTGTACATCTTCCATCGGTAATATAAACGGAAAATCAGGAACGTTTTAGTTTATTCTAATGAAAACACATTGATTTTTATCATTTGTATTGGAAACAACATTGTCATATGTCTTTTCTTGGATCTAAATAATACGAAACCTCGCTTTATGATTCGAAGTTAAAATCCACAAATTTGGAATAATAGTGACTTTTTTCACGTTTTTCATGTAGTTTGATATTACGTAAATATATTCATTTTTACCAATATTTCGATACTATTTCATGTAGTATCACGATATGTGATTTGGCCTTCATATCTCAGATTTTCCCATAATATTGCATTTTAAGCAAGTTTTCTTGAACTTTGTTTCGTACTAAACATCATCGAATTTAGCAATAATTTGACGTTTATCATCCCCTTTTCCTTTATGTGATAGAAGCAAAATATCATCGAGTTAGGCAATATTTTGCCGTTTTTCCACGTTTTTGTGAATTTTCAGTTTATTGTTATTAATTCATGAAATATACTATAAAAATGATGCAAACACGTAATTGATTAGATAATAAACTTAAATACTTCATCTTCAATCATCTACTTGTTTGTCGTTGAAATACTGAGTAGGACATAAAAAGGGGAGAAGTTCGGTTTTTATTGCATATATCGACGTTTCAGCCGGAATAGAGCGGTTTTACGTGTACATCTTCCATCGGTAATATAAATAGAAAATCAGGAAAATTTTATTTAATTCTAATGAAAACACATTGATTTTTATCATTTGTATTGGAAACAACATTGTCATATGTCTTTTCTTGGATTTTAATAATACGAAACCTCGCTTTACGATTAGAAGTTAAAATCCACAAATTTGGAATAATAGTGACTTTTTTCACGTTTTTCATGTAGTTTGATATTACGTAATTATATTCATTTTTACCAATATTTCGATACTATTTCAAGTAGTATCGCGCTGTGTGATTTGGCCTTCAAATCTCACAATTTCGCATAATATTGCATTTTAGTTACTTTTTTCACGTTTTTCATGTAGTTTGATATTACGTAAATATATTAATTTTTACCAATATTTCGATTCTTTTTCAAGTAGTATCACGATATGTGATTTGGCTTTCAAAACTCAAAATTTCGCATAGTCTTCAATTTTTTAGTTACTTTTTTCACGTTTTTTATGTAGTTTGATATTACGTAAATATATTCATTTTTACCAATATTTCGATACTTTTTCATGTAGTATCACGATATTTGATTTGGCCTTCATATCTCAGAATTTCGCATAATATTGCATTTTAAGCAAGTTTTCTTGCATTTTGTTTTATACTATAAATCAACGAATTTAGTAAAATTTTGACGTTTATCATCCCCCTTTTCCTTTATGTGGTGTAAACGAAATATCATCGAATTAGTCAATATTTTGCTGTTTTTCCACTTTTTTGTGAATTTCCAGTTTATTGTTATTAATTCATTAAATATACAATAAAAATAATTCAAACACATAATTGATTGGATAATAACCTTAAATCATTGATTTTCAATCATCTATTTGTTTCTCGTTGAAATACTGAGTAAGATATTGAAAAGGGGAGAAGTTCGGTTTTTATTGCATATATTGTTGTTTCAGCCGGAATACAGCGGTTTTACGTGTACATCTTCCATCGGTAATATAAACGGAAAATCAGGAACGTTTTAGTTTATTCTAATGAAAACACATTGATTTTTATCATTTGTATTGGAAACAACATTGTCATATGTCTTTTCTTGGATCTAAATAATACGAAACCTCGCTTTATGATTCGAAGTTAAAATCCACAAATTTGGAATAATAGTGACTTTTTTCACGTTTTTCATGTAGTTTGATATTACGTAAATATATTCATTTTTACCAATATTTCGATACTATTTCATGTAGTATCACGATATGTGATTTGGCCTTCATATCTCAGATTTTCCCATAATATTGCATTTTAAGCAAGTTTTCTTGAACTTTGTTTCGTACTAAACATCATCGAATTTAGCAATAATTTGACGTTTATCATCCCCTTTTCCTTTATGTGATAGAAGCAAAATATCATCGAGTTAGGCAATATTTTGCCGTTTTTCCACGTTTTTGTGAATTTTCAGTTTATTGTTATTAATTCATGAAATATACTATAAAAATGATGCAAACACGTAATTGATTAGATAATAAACTTAAATACTTCATCTTCAATCATCTACTTGTTTGTCGTTGAAATACTGAGTAGGACATAAAAAGGGGAGAAGTTCGGTTTTTATTGCATATATCGACGTTTCAGCCAGAATTGTGCGGTTTTACGTGTACATCTTCCATCAGTAATATAAACGGAAAATCAGGAACATTTTATTTAATTCTAATGAAAACACATTGATTTTTATCATTTGTATTGGAAACAACATTGTCATATGTCTTTTCTTGGATCTAAATAATACGAAACCTCGCTTTACGATTCGAAGTTAAAATCCACAAATTTGGAATAATAGTGACTTTTTTCACGTTTTTCGTGTAGTTTGATATTACGTAAATATACTCATTTTTACCAATATTTCGATACTATTTCATGTAGTATCACCATGTGTGATTTGGCCTTCATATCTCTGATTTTCGCATAATACTGTATTTTAAGCAAGTTTTCTTGCATTTTGTTTCGTACTAAACATCATCGAATTTAGCAATATTTTGACGTTTATCATCCCCTTTTCCTTTATGTGATATAAACAAAATATCATCGAACTAGGCAATATTTTGCCGTTTTTTCACGTTTTTCTAAATTTTCAGTTTATTGGTATTAATTCACTAAATATACGATAAAAATGATACAAAGACGTAATTGATTAGATAATAAACTTAAATATTTCATTTTCAATCATCTATTTGTTTCTCGTTTAAAAACTGAGTAAGATATTGAAAAGGGGAGAAGTTCGGTTTTTATTGCATATATCGACGTTTCAGCCGGAATAGAGCGGTTTTACGTGTACATCTTCCATCGGTAATATAAATAGAAAATCAGGAAAATTTTATTTAATTCTAATGAAAACACATTGATTTTTATCATTTGTATTGGAAACAACATTGTCATATGTCTTTTCTTGGATTTTAATAATACGAAACCTCGCTTTACGATTAGAAGTTAAAATCCACAAATTTGGAATAATAGTGACTTTTTTCACGTTTTTCATGTAGTTTGATATTACGTAATTATATTCATTTTTACCAATATTTCGATACTATTTCAAGTAGTATCGCGCTGTGTGATTTGGCCTTCAAATCTCACAATTTCGCATAATATTGCATTTTAGTTACTTTTTTCACGTTTTTCATGTAGTTTGATATTACGTAAATATATTCATTTTTACCAATATTTCGATTCTTTTTCATGTAGTATCACGATATGTGATTTGGCTTTCAAAACTCAAAATTTCGCATAGTCTTCAATTTTTTAGTTACTTTTTTCACGTTTTTTATGTAGTTTGATATTACGTAAATATATTCATTTTTACCAATATTTCGATACTTTTTCATGTAGTATCACGATATTTGATTTGGCCTTCATATCTCAGAATTTCGCATAATATTGCATTTTAAGCAAGTTTTCTTGCATTTTGTTTTATACTATAAATCAACGAATTTAGTAAAATTTTGACGTTTATCATCCCCCTTTTCCTTTATGTGGTGTAAACGAAATATCATCGAATTAGGCAATATTTTGCTGTTTTTCCACTTTTTTGTGAATTTCCAGTTTATTGTTATTAATTCATTAAATATACGATAAAAATAATTCAAACACATAATTGATTTGATAATAACCTTAAATCATTGATTTTCAATCATCTATTTGTTTCTCGTTGAAATACTGAGTAAGATATTGAAAAGGGGAGAAGTTCGGTTTTTATTGCATATATTGTTGTTTCAGCCGGAATACAGCGGTTTTACGTGTACATCTTCCATCGGTAATATAAACGGAAAATCAGGAACATTTTAGTTTATTCTAATGAAAACACATTGATTTTTATCATTTGTATTGGAAACAACATTGTCATATGTCTTTTCTTGGATCTAAATAATACGAAACCTCGCTTTATGATTAAAAATGTTAAATGTTAAAATGATAAAATGATTATGTTAAAATCCACAAATTTGGAATAATAGTGACTTTTTTCACGTTTTTCATGTAGTTTGATATTACGTAAATATATTCATTTTTACCAATATTTCGATACTATTTCATGTAGTATCACGATATGTGATTTGGCCTTCATATCTCAGATTTTCCCATAATATTGCATTTTAAGCAAGTTTTCTTGAATTTTGTTTCGTACTAAACATCATCGAATTTAGCAATAATTTGACGTTTATCATCCCCTTTTCCTTTATGTGATAGAAGCAAAATATCATCGAGTTAGGCAATATTTTGCCGTTTTTCCACGTTTTTGTGAATTTTCAGTTTATTGTTATTAATTCATGAAATATACTATAAAAATGATGCAAACACGTAATTGATTAGATAATAAACTTAAATACTTCATCTTCAATCATCTACTTGTTTGTCGTTGAAATACTGAGTAGGACATAAAAAGGGGAGAAGTTCGGTTTTTATTGCATATATCGACGTTTCAGCCAGAATTGTGCGGTTTTACGTGTACATCTTCCATCAGTAATATAAACGGAAAATCAGGAACATTTTACTTAATTCTAATGAAAACACATTGATTTTTATCATTTGTATTGGAAACAACATTGTCATATGTCTTTTCTTGGATCTAAATAATACGAAACCTCGCTTTACGATTCGAAGTTAAAATCCACAAATTTGGAATAATAGTGACTTTTTTCACGTTTTTCGTGTAGTTTGATATTACGTAAATATACTCATTTTTACCAATATTTCGATACTATTTCATGTAGTATCACCATGTGTGATTTGGCCTTCATATCTCTGATTTTCGCATAATACTGTATTTTAAGCAAGTTTTCTTGCATTTTGTTTCGTACTAAACATCATCGAATTTAGCAATATTTTGACGTTTATCATCCCCTTTTCCTTTATGTGATATAAACAAAATATCATCGAACTAGGCAATATTTTGCCGTTTTTCCACGTTTTTCTAAATTTTCAGTTTATTGGTATTAATTCACTAAATATACGATAAAAATGATACAAAGACGTAATTGATTAGATAATAAACTTAAATACTTCATCTTCAATCATCTATTTGTTTCTCGTTGAAATACTGAGTAAAATATTGAAAAGGGAAGAAGTTTGGTTTTTAATGCATATATCGATGTTTCAGCTGGAATTGTCAGGTTTAACGTTTACATCTTCCACCGGTAATATAAACGGAAAATCAGGAACATTTTAGTTCATTCTAATGAAAACACATTGATTTTTATCATTTGTATTGGAAACAACATTTTCATATGTCTTTTCTTGGATCTAAATAATACGAAACCTCACTTTATGATTCGAAGTTAAAACCTCAAATTTGGCATAATAGTGACTTTTTTAGCGTTTTTCATGTAGTTTGATATTACGTAAATATATTCGTTTTTACCAATATTTCGATGCTTTTTCATGTAGTATCACGATATGTGATTTGGCCTTCAAATCTCAGAATTTCGCATAATATTGCATTTTAGTTACTTTTTTCACGTTTTTCATGTAGTTTGATATTACGTAAATATATTCATTTTTACCAATATTTCGATTTTTTCATGTAGTATCACGATATGTGATTTGGCCTTCTAATCTCAGAATTTCGCATAATATTGCATTTTAAGCAAGTTTTTTTGCATTTTGTTTCGTACTTTAAATCAACGAATTTAGTAATATTTTGACGTTCATCATCCCCCTTTTCCTTTATGTGATATAAACAAAATATCATTGAATTAGGCAATATTTTGCTGCTTTTCCACGTTTTTGTGAATTTCCAGTTTATTGTTATTAATTCATTAAATATACGATAAAAATGATACAAACACATAATTGATTAAATAATAACCTTAAATACTTCATTTTCAATCATCTATTTGTTTCTCGTTGAAATACTGAGTAAGATATTGGAAAGGGGAGAAGTTCGGTTTTTATTGCATATATCGACGTTTCAGCCGGAATAGTGCGGGTTTACGTGTACATCTTCCATCGGTAATATAAACGGAAAATCAGGAACATTTTAGTTTATTCTAATGAAAACACATTGATTTTTATCATTTGTATTTGAAACAACATTGTCATATGTCTTTTCTTGGATCTAAATAATACGAAATTTCGCTTTATGATTCGAAGTTAAAATCCACAAATTTGGAATAATAGTGACTTTTTTCACGTTTTTCTTATAGTTTGATATTACGTAAATATATTCATTTTTACCAATATTTCGATTCTATTTCATGTAGTATCGCGCTATGTGATTTGGCCTTCAAATCTCATAATTTCGCAAAATATTGCATTTTAGTTACTTTTTTCACATTTTTCATGTAGTTTGATATTACGTAAATATATTCATTTTTACCAATATTTCGATACTTTCTCATGTAGTATCGCGCTGTGTGATTTGGCCTTCAAATCTCATAATTTCGCATAATATTGGATTTTAGTTACTTTTTTCACGTTTTTCATGTAGTTTGATATTACGTAAATATATTCATTTTTACCAATATTTCGATACTTTTTCATGTAGTATCACGATATGTGATTTGGCTTTCTAATCTCAGAATTTTGCATAATATTACATTTTAAGCAAGTTTTCTTGCGTTTTGTTTCGTACTATAAATCAACGAATTTAGTAATATTTTGACGTTTTTCATCCCCCTTTTCCTTTATGTGATAAAACAAAATATCATCGAATTAGTCAATATTTTGCTGTTTTTCCACGTTTTTGTGAATTTCCAATTTATTGTATTTAATTCAATAAATATAAGATAAAAATGATACAAACACATAATTGATTAGATAATACCTTAAATACTTCATTTTCAATCATCTATTTGTTTCTCGTTGAAATACTGAGTAAGATATTGGAAAGGGGAGAAGTTCGGTTTTTATTGCATATATCGACGTTTCAGCCGGAATAGAGCGGGTTTACGTGTACATCTTCCATCAGTAATATAAACGGAAAATCAGGAACATTTTAGTTTATTCTAATGAAAACACATTGATTTTTATCATTTGTATTGGAAACAACATTGTCATATGTCTTTTCTTGGATCTAAATAATGCGAAACCTCGCTTTATGATTCGAAGTTAAAATCCACAAATTTGGAATAATAGTGACTTTTTTCACGTTTTTCATGTAGTTTGATATTACGTAAATATATTCATTTTTACCAATATTTCGATACTATTTCATGTAGTATCACGATATGTGATTTGGCCTTCTAAACTCAGAATTTTGCATAATATTGCATTTTAAGCAAGTTTTTTGCATTTTGTTTCGTACTATAAATCAACGAATTTAGTAATATTTTGACGTTCATCATCCCCCTTTTCCTTTATGTGATATAAACAAAATATCATTGAATTAGGCAATATTTTGCTGCTTTTCCACGTTTTTGTGAATTTCCAGTTTATTGTTATTAATTCATTAAATATACGATAAAAATGATACAAACACATAATTGATTAAATAATAACCTTAAATACTTCATTTTCAATCATCTATTTGTTTCTCGTTTAAATACTGAGTAAGATATTGAAAAGGGGAGAAGTTCGGTTTTTATTGCATATATCGACGTTTCAGCCGGAATAGAGCAGTTTTACGTGTACATCTTCCATCGGTAATATAAATAGAAAATCAGGAAAATTTTATTTAATTCTAATGAAAACACATTGATTTTTATCATTTGTATTGGAAACAACATTGTCATATGTCTTTTCTTGGATTTTAATAATACGAAACCTCGCTTTACGATTAGAAGTTAAAATCCACAAATTTGGAATAATAGTGACTTTTTTCACGTTTTTCATGTAGTTTGATATTAAGTAATTATATTCATTTTTACC
Organism: Procambarus clarkii; assembly: GCF_040958095.1. Lineage (NCBI taxonomy): Eukaryota > Metazoa > Arthropoda > Malacostraca > Decapoda > Cambaridae > Procambarus > Procambarus clarkii. The sequence goes on from NC_091187.1 coordinate 8,045,768, forward strand.
AATATTTCGATACTATTTCAAGTAGTATCGCGCTGTGTGAATTGGCCTTCAAATCTCACAATTTCGCATAATATTGCATTTTAGTTACTTTTTTCACGTTTTTCATGTAGTTTGATATTACGTAAATATATTCATTTTACCAATATTTCGATTCTTTTTCATGTAGTATCACGATATGTGATTTGGCTTTCAAAACTCAAAATTTCGCATAGTCTTCAATTTTTTAGTTACTTTTTTCACGTTTTTTATGTAGTTTGATATTACGTAAATATATTCATTTTTACCAATATTTCGATACTTTTTCATGTAGTATCACGATATTTGATTTGGCCTTCATATCTCAGAATTTCGCATAATATTGCATTTTAAGCAAGTTTTCTTGCATTTTGTTTTATACTATAAATCAACGAATTTAGTAAAATTTTGACGTTTATCATCCCCCTTTTCCTTTATGTGGTGTAAACGAAATATCATCGAATTAGGCAATATTTTGCTGTTTTTCCACTTTTTTGTGAATTTCCAGTTTATTGTTATTAATTCATTAAATATACGATAAAAATAATTCAAACACATAATTGATTGGATAATAACCTTAAATCATTGATTTTCAATCATCTATTTGTTTCTCGTTTAAATACTGAGTAAGATATTGAAAAGGGGAGAAGTTCGGTTTTTATTGCATATATCGACGTTTCAGCCGGAATAGAGCAGTTTTACGTGTACATCTTCCATCGGTAATATAAATAGAAAATCAGGAAAATTTTATTTAATTCTAATGAAAACACATTGATTTTTATCATTTGTATTGGAAACAACATTGTCATATGTCTTTTCTTGGATTTTAATAATACGAAACCTCGCTTTACGATTAGAAGTTAAAATCCACAAATTTGGAATAATAGTGACTTTTTTCACGTTTTTCATGTAGTTTGATATTAAGTAATTATATTCATTTTTACCAATATTTCGATACTATTTCAAGTAGTATCGCGCTGTGTGAATTGGCCTTCAAATCTCACAATTTCGCATAATATTGCATTTTAGTTACTTTTTTCACGTTTTTCATGTAGTTTGATATTACGTAAATATATTCATTTTACCAATATTTCGATTCTTTTTCATGTAGTATCACGATATGTGATTTGGCTTTCAAAACTCAAAATTTCGCATAGTCTTCAATTTTTTAGTTACTTTTTTCACGTTTTTTATGTAGTTTGATATTACGTAAATATATTCATTTTTACCAATATTTCGATACTTTTTCATGTAGTATCACGATATTTGATTTGGCCTTCATATCTCAGAATTTCGCATAATATTGCATTTTAAGCAAGTTTTCTTGCATTTTGTTTTATACTATAAATCAACGAATTTAGTAAAATTTTGACGTTTATCATCCCCCTTTTCCTTTATGTGGTGTAAACGAAATATCATCGAATTAGGCAATATTTTGCTGTTTTTCCACTTTTTTGTGAATTTCCAGTTTATTGTTATTAATTCATTAAATATACGATAAAAATAATTCAAACACATAATTGATTGGATAATAACCTTAAATCATTGATTTTCAATCATCTATTTGTTTCTCGTTGAAATACTGAGTAAGATATTGAAAAGGGGAGAAGTTCGGTTTTTATTGCATATATTGTTGTTTCAGCCGGAATACAGCGGTTTTACGTGTACATCTTCCATCGGTAATATAAACGGAAAATCAGGAACATTTTAGTTTATTCTAATGAAAACACATTGATTTTTATCATTTGTATTGGAAACAACATTGTCATATGTCTTTTCTTGGATCTAAATAATACGAAACCTCGCTTTATGATTCGAAGTTAAAATCAACAAATTTGGAATAATAGTGACTTTTTTCACGTTTTTCATGTAGTTTGATATTACGTAAATATATTCATTTTTACCAATATTTCGATACTATTTCATGTAGTATCACGATATGTGATTTGGCCTTCATATCTCAGATTTTCCCATAATATTGCATTTTAAGCAAGTTTTCTTGAATTTTGTTTCGTACTAAACATCATCGAATTTAGCAATAATTTGACGTTTATCATCCCCTTTTCCTTTATGTGATAGAAGCAAAATATCATCGAGTTAGGCAATATTTTGCCGTTTTTCCACGTTTTTGTGAATTTTCAGTTTATTGTTATTAATTCATGAAATATACTATAAAAATGATGCAAACACGTAATTGATTAGATAATAAACTTAAATACTTCATCTTCAATCATCTACTTGTTTGTCGTTGAAATACTGAGTAGGACATAAAAAGGGGAGAAGTTCGGTTTTTATTGCATATATCGACGTTTCAGCCAGAATTGTGCGGTTTTACGTGTACATCTTCCATCAGTAATATAAACGGAAAATCAGGAACATTTTATTTAATTCTAATGAAAACACATTGATTTTTATCATTTGTATTGGAAACAACATTGTCATATGTCTTTTCTTGGATCTAAATAATACGAAACCTCGCTTTACGATTCGAAGTTAAAATCCACAAATTTGGAATAATAGTGACTTTTTTCACGTTTTTCGTGTAGTTTGATATTACGTAAATATACTCATTTTTACCAATATTTCGATACTATTTCATGTAGTATCACCATGTGTGATTTGGCCTTCATATCTCTGATTTTCGCATAATACTGTATTTTAAGCAAGTTTTCTTGCATTTTGTTTCGTACTAAACATCATCGAATTTAGCAATATTTTGACGTTTATCATCCCCTTTTCCTTTATGTGATATAAACAAAATATCATCGAATTAGTCAATATTTTGCTGTTTTTCCACGTTTTTGTGAATTTCCAATTTATTGTATTTAATTCAATAAATATACGATAAAAATGATACAAACACATAACTGATTAGATAATAACCTTTAATACTTCATCTTCAATCATCTACTTGTTTCTCGTTGAAATACTGAGTAGGATATTGAAAAGGGAAGAAGTTCGGTTTTTATTGCATATATCGACGTTTCAGCCGGAATTGTGCGGTTTTACGTGTACATCTTCCATCGGAAATATAAACGGAAAATCAGGAACATTTTAGTTTATTCCAATGAAAACACATTGATTTTTATCATTTGTATTGGAAACAACATTGTCATATGTCTTTTCTTGGATCTAAATAATACGAAACCTCACTTTATGATTCGAAGTTAAAACCTCATATTTGGTATAATAGTTACTTTTTTCATGTTTTTCATGTAGGAAAACGTAATATTACGTAAATATTATGTATATTACGTAAATATATTCATTTTTACCAATATTTCGATGCTTTTTCATGTAGTATCACGATATGTGATTTGGCCTTCAAATCTCAGAATTTCGCATAATTTCGCATTTTAAGCAAGTTTTCTTGCATTTTGTTTCGTACTATAAATCAACGAATTTTGTAATATTTTGATGTTTATCATCCCCCTTTTTTTATGTGATATAAACAAAATATCATCGAATTAGGCAATATTTTGCTGTTTTTCCACTTTTTTGTGAATTTCCCGTTTATTGTTATTAATTCATTAAATATACGATAAAAATGATACAAACACATAATTGATTGGATAATAACCTTAAATACTTCATTTTCAATCATCTATTTGTTTCTCGTTGAAATACTGAGTAAGATATTGAAAAGGGGAGAAGTTCGGTTTTTATTGCATATATCGACGTTTCAGCCGGAATTCAGCGGTTTTACGTGTACATCTTCCATCGGTAATATAAACGGAAAATCAGGAACATTTTAGTTCATTCTAATGAAAACACCTTGATTTTTATCATGTGTATTGGAAACAACATTGTCATATGTCTTTTCTTGGATCTAAACAATACGAAACCTCGCTTTATGATTTGAAGTTAAAATCCACAAATTTGGAATAATAGTGACTTTTTTCACGTTTTTCATGTAGTTTGATATTACGTAAATATATTCATTTTTACCAATATTTCGATACTATTTCATGTAGTATCACTATATGTGATTTGGCCTTCATATATCAGATTTTCCCATAATATTGCATTTTAAGCAAGTTTTCTTGAATTTTGTTTCGTACTAAACATCATCGAATTTCGCAATAATTTGACGTTTATCATCCCCTTTTCCTTTATGTGATAGAAGCAAAATATCATCGAATTAGGCAATATCTTGCCGTTTTTCCACGTTTTTGTGAATTTTCAGTTTATTGTTATTGATTCATGAAATATACGATAAAAATGATACAAACACGTAATTGATTAGATAATAAACTTAAATACTTCATCTTCAATCATCTACTTGTTTCTCGTTGAAATACTGAGTAGGATATTGAAAAGGGGAGAAGTTCGGTTTTTATTGCATATATCGACGTTTCAGCCGGAATTGTACGGTTTTACGTGTACATCTTCCATCGGTAATATAAACGGAAAATCAGGAACATTTTAGTTTATTCCAATGAAAACACATTGATTTTTATCATTTGTGTTGGAAACAACATTGTCATATGTCTTTTCTTGGATCTAAATAATACGAAACCTCACTTTATGATTACGAAGTAAAAACCTCAAATTTCGTATAATAGTGACTTTTTTCATGTTTTTCATGTAGTTTGATATTACGTAAATATATTCATTTTTACCAATATTTCGATACTTTTTATGTAGTATCACGATATGTGATTTGGCCTTCATATCTCAGAATTTCGCATAATATTGCATTTTAAGCAAGTTTTCTTCCAGTTTTGTTTCGTACTATAAATCAACGAATTTTGTAATATTTTGACGTTTATCATCCCCCTTTTCCTTTATGTGATATAAACAAAATATCATCGAATTAGGCAATATTTTGCCGTTTTTCCACGTTTTTGTGAATTTCCAGTTTATTGTAATTAATTCATTAAATATACGATAAAAATGATACAAACACATAATTGATTAGATAATAACCTTAAATACATAATTTTCAATCTTCTATTTGTTTCTCGTTGAAATACTGAGTAAGATATTGAAAAGGGGAGAAGTTCGGTTTTTATTGCATATATCGACGTTTCAGCTGGAATAGAGCAGTTTTACGTGTACATTTTCCATCGGTAATATAAACGGAAAATCAGGAACATTTTATTTAATTCTAATGAAAACACATTGATTTTTATCATTTGTATTGGAAACAACATTGTCATATGTCTTTTCTTGGATCTAAATAATACGAAACCTCGCTTTACGATTCGAAGTTAAAATCCACAAATTTGGAATAATAGTGACTTTTTCACGTTTTTCGTGTAGTTTCGTTTTTCTTTTTTCACGTTTTTCGTGTAGTTTCGTTTTTTCGTTTTTCGTGTATATTACGTAAATATACTCATTTTTACCAATATTTCGATTCTATTTCATGTAGTATCACTATGTGTGATTTGGCCTTCATATATCTGATTTTCGCCTAATATTGCATTTTAAGCAAGTTTTCTTGCATTTTGTTTCGTACTAAACATCATCGAATTTAGCAATATTTTGACGTTTATCATCCCCTTTTCCTTTATGTGATATAAACAAAATATCATCGAACTAGGCAATATTTTGCCGTTTTTCCACGTTTTTCTAAATTTTCAGTTTATTGGTATTAATTCATTAAATATACGATAAAAATGATGCAAACACGTAATTGATTAGATTATAAACTTAAATACTTCATCTTCAATCACATTTTGTTTCTCGTTGAAATACTGAGTAAGATATTGAAAAGGGATGAAGTTCGGTTTTTAATGCATATATCGACGTTTCAGCTGGAATTGTGAGGTTTAACGTTTACATCTTCCATCGGTAATATAAACGGAAAATCAGGAACATTTTAGTTCATTCTAATGAAAACACATTGATTTTTATCATTTGTATTGGAAACAACATTGTCATATGTCTTTTCTTGGATCTAAATATTACGAAACCTCACTTTATGATTCGAAGTTAAAATCTCAAATTTGGTATAAAAGTGACTTTTTTAACGTTTTTTATGTAGTTTGATATTACGTAAATATATTCGTTTTTACCAATATTTCGATGCTTTTTCATGTTGTATCACGATATGTGATTTGGCCTTCAAATCTCAGAATTTCGCATAATATTGCATTTTAGTTACTTTTTTCACGTTTTTCATGTAGTTTGATGTTACGTAAATATATTCATTTTTACCAATATTTCGATACTTTTTCATGTAGTATCACGATATGTGATTTGGCCTTCTAATCCCAGAATTTCGCATAATATTGCATTTTAAGCAAGTTTTCTTGCATTTTGTTTCGTACTATAAATCAACGAATTTAGTAATATTTTGACGTTTATCATCCCCCTTTTCCTTTATGTGATATAAAGAAAATATCATCGACCGAAGGGAGCCGGTCGGCCGAGCGGACAGCACGCTGGACTTGTGATCCTGTGGTCCTGGGTTCGATCCCAGGCGCCGGCGAGAAACAATGGGCAGAGTTTCTTTCACCCTATGCCCCTGTTACCTATCAGTAAATAGGTACCTAGGAGTTAGTCAGCTGTCACGGGCTGCTTCCTGGGGGTGAAGGCCTGGTCGAGGACCGGGCCGCGGGGACACTAAAGCCCCGAAATCATCTCAAGATAACCTCAAGAATTAGGCAATATTTTGCTGTTTTTCCACGTTTTTGTTAATTTCCAGTTTATTGTAATTAATTCCATAAATATACGATAAAAATGATACAAACACATAATTGATTAGATAATAACCTTAAATACTTCATTTTCAATCATCTATTTGTTTCTCGTTGAAATACTGAGTAAGATATTGAAAAGGGAAGAAGTTCGGTTTTTAATGCATATATCGACGTTTCAGCTGGAATTGTGAGGTTTACGTTTACATCTTCCATCGGTAATATAAACGGAAAATCAGGAACATTTTAGTTCATTCTAATGAAAACACATTGATTTTTATCATTTGTATTGGAAACAACATTGTCATATGTCTTTTCTTGGATCTAAATAATACGAAACCTCACTTTATGATTCGAAGTTAAAACCTCAAATTTGGTATAATAGTGACTTTTTTAGCGTTTTTCATGCAGTTTGATATTACGTAAATATATTCGTTTTTACCAATATTTCGATGCTTTTTCATGTAGTATCACGATTTGTTATTTGGCCTTCAAATCTCAGAATTTCGCATAATATTGCATTTTAGTTACTTTTTTCACGTTTTTCATGTAGTTTGATATTACGTAAATTCATTTTTACCAATATTTCGATACTTTTTCATGTAGTATCACGATATGTGATTTGGCCTTCAAATCTCAGAATTTCACATAATATTGCATTTTAAGCAAGTTTTCTTGCATTTTGTTTCGTTCTATAAATCAACGAATTTTGTAATATTTTGACGTTTATCATCCCCCTTTTCCTTTATGTGATATAAACAAAATATCATCGAATTAGGCAATATTTTGCTGTTTTTCCACGTTTTTGTGAATTTCCAGTTTATTGTAATTTATTCATTAAATATACGATAAAAATGATTCAAACACATAATTGATTAGATAATAACCTTAAATACATCATTTTCAATCTTCTATTTGTTTCTCGTTGAAATACTGAGTAAGATATTGAAAAGGGGAGAAGTTCGGTTTTTATTGCATATATCGACGTTTCAGCTGGAATAGAGCAGTTTTACGTGTACATCTTCCATCGGTAATATAAACGGAAAATCAGGAACATTTTATTTAATTCTAATGAAAACACATTGATTTTTATCATTTGTATTGGAAACAACATTGTCATATGTCTTTTCTTGGATCTAAATAATACGAAACCTCGCTTTACGATTCGAAGTTAAAATCCACAAATTTGGAATAATAGTGACTTTTTCACGTTTTTCGTGTAGTTTCGATTTTCTTTTTTCACGTTTTTCGTGTAGTTTCGTTTTTTCGTTTTTCGTGTATATTACGTAAATATACTCATTTTTACCAATATTTCGATACTATTTCATGTAGTATCACTATGTGTGATTTGGCCTTCATATATCTGATTTTCGCCTAATATTGCATTTTAAGCAAGTTTTCTTGCATTTTGTTTCGTACTAAACATCATCGAATTTAGCAATATTTTGACGTTTATCATTCCCTTTTCCTTTATGTGATATAAACAAAATATCATCGAACTAGGCAATATTTTGCCGTTTTTCCACGTTTTTCTAAATTTTCAGTTTATTGGTATTAATTCATTAAATATACGATAAAAATGATGCAAACACGTAATTGATTAGATAATAAACTTAAATACTTCATCTTCAATCACATTTTGTTTCTCGTTGAAATACTGAGTAAGATATTGAAAAGGGAAGAAGTTCGGTTTTTAATGCATATATCGACGTTTCAGCTGGAATTGTGAGGTTTAACGTTTACATCTTCCATCGGTAATATAAACGGAAAATCAGGAACATTTTAGTTCATTCTAATGAAAACACATTGATTTTTATCATTTGTATTGGAAACAACATTGTCATATGTCTTTTCTTGGATCTAAATATTACGAAACCTCACTTTATGATTCGAAGTTAAAACCTCAAATTTGGTATAAAAGTGACTTTTTTAGCGTTTTTTATGTAGTTTGATATTACGTAAATATATTCGTTTTTACCAATATTTCGATGCTTTTTCATGTTGTATCACGATATGTGATTTGGCCTTCAAATCTCAGAATTTCGCATAATATTGCATTTTAGTTACTTTTTTCACGTTTTTCATGTAGTTTGATATTACGTAAATATATTCATTTTTACCAATATTTCGATACTTTTTCATGTAGTATCACGATATGTGATTTGGCCTTCTAATCTCAGAATTTCGCATAATATTGCATTTTAAGCAAGTTTTCTTGCATTTTGTTTCGTACTATAAATCAACGAATTTAGTAATATTTTGACGTTTATCATCCCCCTTTTCCTTTATGTGATATAAACAAAATATCATCGACCGGAGGGAGCCGGTCGGCCGAGCGGACAGCATGCTGGACTTGTGATCCTGTGGTCCTGGGTTCGATCCCAGGCGCCGGCGAGAAACAATGGGCATAGTTTCTTTCACCCTATGCCCCTGTTACCTATCAGTAAATAGGTACCTGGGAGTTAGTCAGCTGTCACGGGCTGCTTCCTGGGGGTGGAGGCCTGGTCGAGGACCGGGCCGCGGGGACACTAAAGCCCCGAAATCATCTCAAGATAACCTCAAGAATTAGGCAATATTTTGCTGTTTTTCCACGTTTTTGTTAATTTCCAGTTTATTGTAATTAATTCCATAAATATACGATAAAAATGATACAAACACATAATTGATTAGATAATAACCTTAAATACTTCATTTTCAATCATCTATTTGTTTCTCGTTGAAATACTGAGTAAGATATTGAAAAGGGAAGAAGTTCGGTTTTTAATGCATATATCGACGTTTCAGCTGGAATTGTGAGGTTTACGTTTACATCTTCCATCGGTAATATAAACGGAAAATCAGGAACATTTTAGTTCATTCTAATGAAAACACATTGATTTTTATCATTTGTATTGGAAACAACATTGTCATATGTCTTTTCTTGGATCTAAATAATACGAAACCTCACTTTATGATTCGAAGTTAAAACCTTAAATTTGGTATAATAGTGACTTTTTTAGCGTTTTTTATGCAGTTTGATATTACGTAAATATATTCGTTTTTACCAATATTTCGATGCTTTTTCATGTAGTATCACGATTTGTGATTTGGCCTTCAAATCTCAGAATTTCGCATAATATTGCATTTTAGTTACTTTAGTTTTTTCACGTTTTTCATGTAGTTTGATATTACGTAAATTCATTTTTACCAATATTTCGATACTTTTTCATGTAGTATCACGATATGTGATTTGGCCTTCAAATCTCAGAATTTCGCATAATATTGCATTTTAAGCAAGTTTTCTTGCATTTTGTTTCGTACTATAAATCAACGAATTTTGTAATATTTTGACGTTTATCATCCCCCTTTTTTTATGTGATATAAACAAAATATTATCGAATAAGGCAATATTTTGCTGTTTTTCCAATTTTTTGTGAATTTCCAGTTTATTGTTATTAATTCAATAAATATACGATAAAAATGATACAAACACATAATTGATTGGATAATAACCTTAAATACTTCATTTTCAATCATCTATTTGTTTCTCGTTGAAATACTGAGTAAGATATTGAAAAGGGGAGAAGTTCGGTTTTTATTGCATATATCGACGTTTCAGCCGGAATTCAGCGGTTTTACGTGTACATCTTCCATCGGTAATATAAACAGAAAATCAGGAACATTTTAGTTCATTCTAATGAAAACACATTGATTTTTATCATTTGTATTGGAAACAACATTGTCATATGTCTTTTCTTGGATCTAAATAATACGAAACCTCACTCTATGATTCGAAATTAAAACCTCAAATTTGGTATAATAGTGACTTTTTTTTATGTTTTTCATGTAGTTTGATATTACGTAAATATATTCATTTTTACCAATATTTCGATGCTTTTTCATGTAATATCACGATATGTGATTTGGCCTCCAAATCTCAGAATTTCGCATAATATTGCATTTTAAGCAAGTTTTCTTGCATTTTGTTTCGTACTATAAATCAACGAATTTTGTAATATTTTGACGTTTATCATCCCCCTTTTTTTATGTGATATAAACAAAATATCATCGAATTAGGCAATATTTTGCTGTTTTTCCACTTTTTTGTGAATTTCCAGTTTATTGTTATTAATTCATTAAATATACGATAAAAATGATACAAACACATAATTGATTGGATAATAACCTTAAATACTTCATTTTCAATCATCTATTTGTTTCTCGTTGAAATACTGAGTAGGACATTGAAAAGGGGAGAAGTTCGGTTTTTATTGCATATATCGACGTTTCAGCCGGAATTCAGCGGTTTTACGTGTACATCTTCCATCGGTAATATAAACGGAAAATCAGGAACATTTTAGTTCATTCTAATGAAAACACCTTGATTTTTATCATTTGTATTGGAAACAACATTGTCATATGTCTTTTCTTGGATCTAAACAATACGAAACCTCGCTTTATGATTCGAAGTTAAAATCCACAAATTTGGAATAATAGTGACTTTTTTCACGTTTTTCATGTAGTTTGATATTACGTAAATATATTCATTTTTACCAATATTTCGATACTATTTCATGTAGTATCACTATATGTGATTTGGCCTTCATATATCAGATTTTCCCATAATATTGCATTTTAAGCAAGTTTTCTTGAATTTTGTTTCGTACTCAACATCATCGAATTTCGCAAGAATTTGACGTTTATCATCCCCTTTTCCTTTATGTGATAGAAGCAAAATATCATCGAATTAGGCAATATTTTGCCGTTTTTCCACGTTTTTGTGAATTTTTAGTTTATTGTTATTTATTCATGAAATTTATTCATGAAATTTTATTATGAAATTTATTATATTTATTCATACGATAAAAATGATGCAAACACGTAATTGATTAGATAATAAACTTAAATACTTCATCTTCAATCATCTACTTGTTTCTCGTTGAAATACTGAGTAGGATATTGAAAAGGGGAGAAGTTCGGTTTTTATTGCATATATCGACGTTTCAGCCGGAATTGTGCGGTTTTACGTGTACATCTTCCATCGGTAATATAAACGGAAAATTCAGGAACAATTTAGTTCATTCTAATGAAAACACATTGATTTTTATCATTTGTATTGGAAACAACATTGTCATATGTCTTTTCTTGGATCTAAATAATACGAAACCTCACTTTATGATTCGAAGTTAAAACCTCAAATTTCGTATAATAGTGACTTTTTTCATGTTTTTCATGTAGTTTGATATTACGTAAATATATTCATTTTTAACAATATTTCGATGCTTTTTCATGTAATATCACGATATGCGATTTGGCTTTCAAATCTCAGAATTTCGCATAATATTGCATTTTAGTTACTTTTTTCACGTTTTTCATGTAGTTTGATATTACGTAAATATATTCATTTTTACCAATATTTCGATACTTTTCATGTAGTATCACGATATGTGATTTGGCCTTCATATCTCAGAATTTCGCATAATATTGCATTTTAAGCAAGTTTTCTTCCATTTTGTTTCGTACTATAAATCAACGAATTTTGTAATATTTTGACGTTTATAATCCCCCTTTTCCTTTATGTGATATAAACAAAATATCATCGAATTAGGCAATATTTTGCCGTTTTTCCACGTTTTTGTGAATTTTCAGTTTATTGTTATTAATTCATTAAATATACGATAAAAATGATGCAAACAAGTAATTGATTAGATAATAAACTTAAATACTTCATCTTCAATCATCTACTTGTTTCTCGTTGAAATACTGAGTAGGATATTGAAAAGGGGAGAAGTTCGGTTTTTATTGCATATATCGACGTTACAGCCGGAATTGTGCGGTTTTACGTGTACATCTTCCATCGGTAATATAAACGGAAAATCAGGAACATTTTAGTTTATTCTAATGAAAACACATTGATTTTTATCATTTGTATTGGAAACAACATTGTCATATGTCTTTTCTTGGATCTAAATAATAAGAAATCTCGCTTTATGATTCGAAGTTAAAATCCACAAATTTGGAATAATAGTGACTTTTTTCACGTTTTTCATGTAGTTTGATATTACGTGAATATACTCATTTTTACCAATATTTCGATACTATTTCATGTAGTATCACGATATGTGATTTGGCCTTCATACCTCAGATTTTCCCATAATATTGCATTTTAAGCAAGTTTTCTTGCATTTTGTTTCGTACTAAACATCATCGAATTTAGCAATAATTTGACGTTTATCATCCCCTTTTCCTTTATGTGATAGAAACAAAATATCATCGAATTAGGCAATATTTTGCCGTTTTTCCACGTTTTTGTGAATTTTCAGTTTATTGTTATTAATTCATTAAATATACGATACAAATGATGCAAACAAGTAATTGATTAGATAATAAACTTAAATACTTCATCTTCAATCATCTACTTGTTTCTCGTTGAAATACTGAGTAGGATATTGAAAAGGGGAGAAGTTCGGTTTTTATTGCATATATCGACGTTTCAGCCGGAATACAGCGGTTTTACGTGTACATCTTCCATCGGTAATATAAACGGAAAATTAGGAACATTTTAGTTTATTCTAATGAAAACACATTGATTTTTATCATTTGTATTGGAAACAACATTGTCATATGTCTTTTCTTGGATCTAAATAATAGGAAACCTCGCTTTACGATTCGAAGTTAAAATCCACAAATTTGGAATAATAGTGACTTTTTTCACGTTTTTCGTGTAGTTTGATATTACGTAAATATACTCATTTTTACCAATATTTCGATACTATTTCATGTAGTATCACCATGTGTGATTTGGCCTTCATATCTCTGATTTTCGCATAATATTGCATTTAAGTAAGTTTTCTTGCATTTTGTTTCGTACTAAACATCATCGAATTTAGCAATATTTTGACGTTTATCATCCCCTTCTCCTTTATGTGATATAAACAAAATATCATGGAACTAGGCAATATTTTGCCGTTTTTCCACGTTTTTCTAAATTTTCAGTTTATTGGTATTAATTCATTAAATATACGATAAAAATGATGCAAACACGTAATTGATTAGATAATAAACTTAAATACTTCATTTTCAATCATCTATTTGTTTCTCGTTGAAATACTGAGTAAGATATTGAAAAGGGAAGAAGTTCGGTTTTTAATGCATATATCGACGTCTCAGCTGGAATTGTGAGGTTTAACGTTTACATCTTCCATCGGTAATATAAACAGAAAATCAGGAACATTTTAGTTCATTCTAATGAAAACACATTGATTTTTATCATTTGTATTGGAAACAACATTGTCATATGTCTTTTCTTGGATCTAAATAATACGAAACCTCACTTTATGATTCGAAGTTAAAACCTCAAATTTGGTATAATAGTGACTTTTTTCCTGTTTTTCATATAGTTTGATATTACGTTTGATATTAAGATAGAGTGATGCAGAGGCTGAAGAGAGTGATGCAGAGGCTCTAAAGAGTGATGCAGAGGCTCAAGAGAGTGATGCAGAGGATCAAGAGAGAGATGCAGAGGCTCAAGAGAGTGATGCCGAGGCCTCAAGAGAGGAATTCAGAGGCTTAAGAGAGTGATGCAGAGGCTCAAGAGAGTGTTGCAGAGGCTCGAGAAAGAGATGCAGAGGCTCAAGAGAGTGATGCAGAGGCTTACAAGAGTGATGCAGATGATCAAGAGAGGGATGCAGATGGTAAAGAGAGGGATGCAGAGACTGAAGAGAGTGTTGCAGAGGCTTAAGAGAGGGAAGCAGAGGCTCAAGAGAGGGATGTAGAGGCTCAAGAGAGGGATGAATAGGCTCGAGAGAGGGATGCAGAGGCTCAAGAGAGGGATGCAGAGGCTTAAGAGAGTGATGCAAAGGTTCAAGAGAGGGATGCAGAGGCTAAAGAGAATGATGTAGACGCTTAAGAGAGGGATGCAGAGGCTCAAGAGAATGATGCAGAGGCTCGAGTGAGTGATGCAGAGGCTCACGAGAATGATGCAGAGGCTCAAGTGAGTGATGCAGAGGATCAAGAGAGTGATGCGGAGGCTGAAGAGAGAGATGCAGAGGCTTAAGAGAATGATGCAGAGGCTCAAGAGAGTGATGCAGAGGATCAAGAGAGGGATGCAGAGGTTTAGGAGAGTGATGCAGAGGCTCATTAGAGTGATGCAGAGGTTCAAGAGAGTGATGCAGAGGCTCAATAGAGTGATGCAGAGGCTCAAGAGTGGGATGCAGAGGCTCAAGAGAGTGATGCAGAGGCTTAATAGATGGATGCAGAAGCTCAAGAGAGTGATGCAGAGGCTTAAGAGAGGGATGCAGATTCTCAAGAGAATTATGCAGAGGATGAAGAGAGTGCTGCAGAAAGCTCAAGAGAGGGATGCTGAGGCTCCAGAGAGGGATGCAGAGGCTCAAGAGAGTGATGCAGAGGCTCAAGAGAATGATGTAGAGTCTTGAGAGAGGGATGCAGAGGCTGAAGAGAATGATGCAGAGGCTCAAGAGAGTGATGCAGAAGATCAAGAGAGGGATGCAGAGGCTTAAGAGAGTGATGCAGATGCTCAAGAGAGTGAGTCCAAGTTTGTGGATTTTAACTTCGAATCATAAAGCTAGGTTTCGTATTATTTAGATCCAAGAAAAGACATATGACAATGTTGTGTCCAATACAAATGATGAAAATCAATGTGTTTTCATTAGAATGAACTAAAATGTTCCTGATTTTCCGTTTATATTACCGATGGAAGATGTACACGTAAAACCGCTCAATTCTGGCTGAAACGTCGATATATGCAATAAAAACCAAACCGAACTTCTCCCCTTTTCAATATCTTACTCAGTATTTCAACAAGAAACAAATAGATGATTGAAAATGAAGTATTTAAGGTTATTATCTAATCAATTATGTGTTTGTATCATTTTTATCGTATATTTAATGAATTAATAACAATAAACTGAAAATTCACAAAAACGTTGAAAAACGGCAAAATATTGCTTAATTCGATAATATTTTGTTTAAATCACATAAAGGAAAAGGGGATGATAAACGTCAAAATATTGCTAATTTCGATGATGTTTAGTACGAAACAAAATGCAAGAAAACTTGTTTAAAATGCAATATTAGGCGAAAATCTGAGATTTGACGGCCAAATCATATATCTTGAGAAAACATGAAGTAGTATCGAAATATTGGTAAAACCATTATATTTACGTATAATCACACCACATGAAAAACGTGAAAAAGTCACTATTTCACAATATTTGAGGATTTTAACTTCAAATCATAGAGCGAGGTTTCGTATTATTTAGAATCAAGAAAAGACATATGACAATGTTGTTTCCAATACAAATGATAAAAATCAATGTGTTTTCATTAGAATTAACTAAAATGTTCCTGAATTTCCGTTTATATTACCGATGAAAGAAGTACACGTAAAACCGCTCTATTCCGGCTGAAACGTCGATATATGCAATAAAAACCGAACTTCTCCCCTTTTCACTATTTTACTCAGTATTTCAACGAGAAACCAATAGATGATTGAAAATGAAGTATTTAAGGTTATTATCTAATCAATTATGTGTTTGCATCATTTTTAGCGTATATATAATGAATTAATAACAATAAACTGAAAATTTACAACAACGTGGAAAAAAAGCATAATATTGCCTAATTCGATAATTATTTGTTTATATCACATAAAGGAAAAGGGAGATGATAAACGTCAAAATATTACTAAATTCGATGATTTTTAGTACGAAACAAAATGCAAGAAAACTTGCTTCAAATGCAATATTATGCGAAATTCTGAGATTTGAAGGCCAAATCACATATCGTGATACTATATGAAATAGTTTCGAAATATTGGTAAAAATGAATATATTTACGTAATATCAAACTACATGAAAAACGTGAAAAGAGTCACTATTATTTCAAATTTGTTGATTTTAACTTCGAATCATAAAGCGAGGTTTGTATTATTTAGATCCAAGAAAAGACATATGACAATGTTGTTTCCAATACAAATGATAAAAATCAATGTGTTTTCATTAGAATTAACTAAAATGTTCCTTATTTTCCGTTTAAATATTACCGATGGAAGATGTACACGTAAAAAAGCACAATTCCGGCTGAAACGTCGATATATGCAATAAAAAGCGAACTTCTCCCATTTTCAATATCTTCCTCAGTATTTCAACGAGAAACAAATAGATGATTGAAAATGAAGTATTTAAGGTTATTATCTAATTAATTATGTGTTTGTATCATTTTTATCGTATATTTAATGAATTAATAACAATAAACTGAAAATTCACAAAAACGTGGAAAAACAGCAAAATATTGCCTAATTCGATGATATTTTGTTTAAATCACATAAAGGAAAAGGGGATGATAAACGTCAAAATATTGCTAAAGTCGATGTTGTTTAGTACAAAACAAAATGCAAGAAAACTTGCTTAAAATGAAATATTAGGCGAAAATCTGAGATTTTAAGGCCTAAATCATTTATCTTGAGAAAACATTAAGTAGTATGGAAATATTGGTAAAACCAATATATTTACGTAATATCACACCACATGAAAAACGTGAAAAAGTCACTATTTGACCATATTTGAGGATTTTAACTTCAAATCACAGAGCGAGGTTTCGTATTATTTAGAATCAAGAAAAGACATATGACAATGTTGTTTCCAATACAAATGATAAAAATCAATGTGTTTTCATTAGAAGAAACTTAAATGTTCCTGATTTTCTGTTAATATTACCGATGGAAGATGTACACATAAAACCGCTCTATTCCGGCTGAAACGTCGATTATATGCAATAAAAACCGAACTTCTTCCATTTTCAATATCTTAGTCAGTATTTCAACGAGAAACAAATAGATGATTGAAAATAAAGTATTTAAGGTTATTATCTAATCAATTATGTGTTTGTATCATTTTTATCGTATATTTAATGAATTAATAACAATAAACTGGAAATTCACAAAAACGTGGAAAAACAGCAAAATATTGCCTAATTCGATTATATTTTGTTTATATCACATAAAGGAAAAGGGGGATGATAAACGTGAAAATATTACTAAATTCGATGATTTATTGTACGAAACAAAATGCAAGAAACTTTTCATAAAATGCAATATTATGCGAAATTCTGAGATTTGAAGGCCAAATCACATATCGTGATAATACATGAAAAAGTATCGAAATATTGGTAAAAATGAATATATTTACGTAATATCAAACTGCATGAAAAACGTGAAAAAAGTCACTATTATACCAAATTTGAGGTTTTAACTTTGAATCATAAAGCGAGGTTTCGTATTATTTAGATCCAAGAAAAGACATATGACAATGTTGTTTCTAATACAAATGATAAAAATCAATGTGTTTCCATTAGAATGAACTAAAATGTTCCTGATTTTCCGTTTATATTACCGACAGAAGATGTACACGTAAAACCGTTCTAATCCGGCTGAAACGTCGATATATGCAATAAAAACCGAACTTCTCCCATTTTCAATATCTTATTAAGTATTTCAACGAGAAACAAATAGTTGATTGAAAATGAAGTATTTAAGTTTATCATCTAATCAATTATGTGTTTGTATCATTTTTATAGTATATTTAATGAATTAATACCAATAAACTGGAAATTCACAAAAACGTGGAAAAACAGCAAAATATTGCCTAATTTGTATTGGAAACAACATTGTCATATGTCTTTTCTTGATTCTAAATAATATGAAACCTCGCTCTGTGATTTGAAGTTAAAATCCTCAAATATGGTAAAATAGTGACTTGTTCCTGATTTTCCGTTTATATTACCGACAGAAGATGTACACGTAAAACCGTTCTAATCCTGCTGAAACGTCGATATATGCAATAAAAACCGAACTTCTCCCATTTTCAATATCTTACTCAGTATTTCAACGAGAAACAAATAGTTGATTGAAAATGAAGTATTTAAGTTTATCATCTAATCAATTATGTGTTTGTATCATTTTTATAGTATATTTAATGAATTAATACCAATAAACTGGAAATTCACAAAAACGTGGAAAAACAGCAAAATATTGCCTAATTTGTATTGGAAACAACATTGTCATATGTCTTTTCTTGATTCTAAATAATACGAAACCTTGCTCTGTGATTTGAAGTTAAAATCCTCAAATATGGTAAAATAGTGACTTTTTCACGTTTTTCATGTGGTGTGATTTTACGTAAATATATTGGTTTTACCAATATTTCGATACTACTTCATGTTTTCTCAAGATATATGATTTGGCCTTCAAATGTCAGATTTTCGCCTAATATTGCATTTTAAGCAAGTTTTCTTGCATTTTGTTTCGTACTAAACATCATCGAAATTAGCAATATTTTGACGTTTATCATCCCCTTTTCCTTAATGTGATTTAAACAAAATATCATCGAATTAGGCAACATTTTGCCGTTTTTCCACGTTTTTTGTGAATTTTCAGTTTATTGTTATTAATTCATTAAATATACGATAAAAATGATACAAACATATAATTGATTAGATAATAACCTTAAATACTTCATTTTCAATCATCTATTTGTTTCTCGTTGAAAAACTGAGTAAGATATTGAAAATGAGAGAAGTTCGCTTTTTATTGCATATATCGACGTTTCAGCCGGAATTGTGCGGTTTTACGTATACATCTTCCATCGGTAATATAAACGGAAAATCAGGAACATTTTAGTTAATTCTAATGAAAACACATTGATTTTTATCATTTGTATTGGAAACAACATTGTCATATGTCTTTTCTTGGATCTAAATAATACGAAACCTCGCTTTATGATTCGAAGATAAAATCCTCAAATTTGGTATAATAATGACTTTTTTCACGTTTTTCATGTTGTTTCATATTACGAAAATATATTCATTTTTACCAATATTTCGATACTTTCATCTGGTATCACGATATGTGATTTGGCCTTCAAATCTCAGAATTTCGCATAATATTGCATTTGAAGCAAGTTTTCTTTCATTTTGTTTCGTACTAAAAATCATCGAATTTAGTAATATTTTGACGTTTATCATCTCCCTTTTCCTTTATGTGATATAAACAAAATATCATCGAATTAGGCAATATAATGCTGTTTTTCCACGTTTTTGTAAATTTTCAGTTTATTGTTATTAATTCATTAAATATACGATAAAAATGATGCAAACACATAATTGAATAGAAATTAACCTTAAATACCTCATTTTCAATCAACTATTTGTTTCTCGTTAAAATACTTGATAAGATATTGAAAAAGGGAGAATTTCTGTTTTTATTGTATATATCGACGTTTCCGCCGGATTAGAGCGGTTTTACGTATACATCTTCCGTCGGTAATATGAACGAAAAATCAGGAACATTTTAGTTAGTTCTAATGAAAACATATTGATTTTTATCATTTGTATTGGAAACAACATTGTCATATTTCTTTTCTTGGATCTAAATAATACGAAACCTCGCTCTATGATTCGAAGTTAAAATCCTCAAATTTGGTATAATAGTGACTTTTTCACGTTTTTTTTGTAGTTTGATATTACGTAAACATATTCATTTTACCAATATTTCGATACTATTTCATGTTGTATCACAATATGTGATTTCGTCTTCAAATCTCAGAATTTCGCATATTTTGCATTTTAAGCATGTTTTCGTACTAAAAATCATTGAATTTAGTAATATTTTGACGTTTATCATCCCCCTTTTCCTTTATGTGATATAAACAAAATATAATCGAATTAGGCAATATTTTGATGTTTTTCCACTGTTTTTGTGAATTTTCAGTTTATTGTTATCAATTCATTAAATATACGATAAAAAGAATACAAACACTTAATTGATTAGATAATAATCTTATATACTTCATTTTAATCATCTATTTGTTTCTCGTTGAAATACTGAGAAACATATTGAAAAGGGGAGAAGTTCGGTTTTTATTGCATATACGCATTGCATATACGTTTCTGCCGGAATAGAGCGGTGTTACGTGTACATCTTCCGTCGGTAATATAAACGGAAAATCAGGAACATTTTAGTTCATTCTAATGGTAACACATTGATTTTTATCATTTGTATTGGAAACAACATTGTCATATGTCTTTTCTTGGATCTAAATAATACGAAACCTCGCTTTATGATTCGAAGTTAAAACCTCAAATTTGGTATAATAGTGACTTTTTTCACGTTTTTCATGCAGTTTGATATTACGTAAATGTATTCATTTTTACCAATATTTCGATAATTTTTCATTTATTATCACGATATGTGATTTGGCCTTCAAATCTCAGAATTTCGCATAATATTGCATTTTATGAAAAGTTTTCTTGCATTTTGTTTCGTACAATAAATCATCGAATTTAGTAATATTTTCACGTTTATCATCCCCCTTTTCCTTTATGTGATATAAACAAAATATAATCGAATTAGGCAATATTTTGCTGTTTTTCCACGTTTTTATGAATTTCCAGTTTATTGTTATTAATTCATTAAATATACGATAAAAATGATACAAACACATAATTGATTAGATAATAACCTTAAATACTTTATTTTCAATCATCTATTTGTTTCTCGTTGAAATACTGAGTAAGATATTGAAAAGGGAAGAAGTTCGGTTTTTATTGCATATATCGACGTTTCAGCCGGAATATAGCGGTTTTACGTGTACATCTTCCATCGATAATATAAACGGAAAATCAGGAACATTTTAGTTAATTCTAATGAAAACACATTGATTTTTATCATTTGTATTGGAAACAACATTGTCATATGTTTTTTCTTGGATCTAAATAATACGAAACCTCGCTTTATGATTCGAAGTTAAAATCCACAAATTTGAAATAATAGTGACTCTTTTCACGTTTTTCATGTAGTTTGATATTACGTAAATATATTCATTTTTACCAATATTTCGAAACTATTTCATATAGTATCACGATATGTGATTTGGCCTTCAAATCTCAGAATTTCGCATAATATTGCATTTGAAGCAAGTTTTCTTGCATTTTGTTTCGTACTAAAAATCATCGAATTTAGTAATATTTTGACGTTTATCATCTCCCTTTTCCTTTATGTGATATAAACAAAATATTATCGAATTAGGCAATATTATGCTGTTTTTCCACGTTTTTGTAAATTTTCAGTTTATTGTTATTAATTCATTATATATACGCTAAAAATGATGCAAACACATAATTGAATAGAAATTAACCTTAAATACCTCATTTTCAATCAACTATTTTTTCTCGTTAAAATACTTGATAAGATATTGAAAAAGGGAGAATTTCTGTTTTTATTGCATATATCGACGTTTCCGCCGGATTAGAGCGGTTTTACGTATACATCTTCCGTCGGTAATATAAACGGAAAATCAGGAACATTTTAGTTAATTCTAATGAAAACATATTGATTTTTATCATTTGTATTGGAAACAACATTGTCATATGTCTTTTCTTGGATCTAAAAAATATGAAACCTCGCTCTATGATTCGAAGTTAAAATCCTCAAATTTGGTATAATAGTGACTTTTTCACGTTTTCTTTGTAGTTTGATATTACGTAAATATATTCATTTTACCAATATTTCGATACTATTTCATGTTGTATCACGATATGTGATTTGGTCATCAAATCTCTGAATTTCGCATATATTGCATTTTAAGCATGTTTTCGTACTAAAAATCATTGAATTTAGTAATATTTTGACGTTTATCATCCCCCCTTTCCTTTATGAGATATAAACAAAATATAATCGAATTAGGCAATATTTTGCTGTTTTTCCACGTTTTTGAGAATTTTCAGTTTATTGTTATCAATTCATTAAATATACGATAAAAAGGATACAAACACATAATTGATTAGATAATAACCTTATATACTTCATTTTCAATCATTTTCATTTTCAATATTTGTTTTTCGTTGAAATACTGAAAACATATTGAAAAGGGAGAAGTTCGGTTTTTATTGCATATATCGGCGTTTCAGCCGGAATAGAGCGGTTTTACGTTTACATCTTCCATCGGTAATATAAACGGAAAATCAGGAACATTTTAGTTCATAGTAATGAAAACACATTGGTTTTTATCAGAGGATCAAGAGAGTGATGCAGAGGATCAAGAGAGGGATGTAGAGGCTCAAGAGAGGGATGAATAGGCTCGAGAGAGGGATGCAGAGGCTTACGAGAGTGATGCAAAGGTTCAAGAGAGGGATGCAGAGGCTAAAGAGAATGATGTAGACGCTTAAGAGAGGGATGCAGAGGCTCAAGAGAGTGATGCAGAGGCTCAAGTGAGTGATGCAGAGGCTCACGAGAATGATGCAGAGGCTCAAGTGAGTGATGCAGAGGATGAAGAGAGTGATGCGGAAGCTGAAGAGAGAGATGCAGAGGCTTAAGAGAGTGATGCAGAGGCTCAAGAGAGTGATGCAGGGGTTCAAGAGAATGAGGCTTAAGAGAGGGATGCAGAGGCTCAAGAGAATGATGCAGAGGCTCAAGAGAGTGATGCAGATGATCAAGAGAGGGATGCAGAGGTTTAAGAGAGTGATGCAGAGGCTCATTAGAGTGATGCAGAGGTTCAAGAGAGTGATGCAGAGGCTCAATAGAGTGATGCAGAGGCTCAAGAGTGGGATGCAGAGGCTCAAGAGAGTGATGCAGAGGCTTAATAGATGGATGCAGAAGCTCAAGAGAGTGATGCAGAGGCTAAAGAGAGGGATGCAGATTCTCAAGAGAATTGTGCAGAGGATGAAGAGAGTGCTGCAGAAAGCTCAAGAAAGGGATGCTGAGGCTCCAGAGAGGGATGCAGAGGCTCAAGAGAGTGATGCAGAGGCTCAAGAGAGAAAGGCAGAGGCTTAAGAGAGTGATGCAGAGGCTCAAGAGAGTGATGCAGAGGCTCAAGAGAATGATGTAGAGGCTTGAGAGAGGGATGCAGAGGCTCAAGAGAATGATGCAGAGGCTCAAGAGAGTGATGCAGAAGTTCAAGAGAATGATGCAGAGGCTTAAGAGAGTGATGCAGATGCTCAAGAGAGTGAGTCCAAGTTTGTGGATTTTAACTTCGAATCATAAAGCGAGGTTTCGTATTATTTAGATCCAAGAAAAGACATATGACAATGTTGTGTCCAATACAAATGATGAAAATCAATGTGTTTTCATTAGAATGAACTAAAATGTTCCTGATTTTCCGTTTATATTACCGATGGAAGATGTACACGTAAAACCGCTCAATTCTGGCTGAAACGTCGATATATGCAATAAAAACCGAACTTCTCCCCTTTTCAATATCTTACTCAGTATTTCAAAAAGAAACAAATAGATGATTGAAAATGAAGTATTTAAGGTTATTATCTAATCAATTATGTGTTTGTATCATTTTTATCGTATATTTAATGAATTAATAACAATAAACTGAAAATTCGCAAAAACGTTGAAAAACTGCAAAATATTGCTTAATTCGATAATATTTTGTTTAAATCACATAAAGGAAAAGGGGATGATAAACGTCAAAATATTGCTAATTTCGATGATGTTTAGTACAAAACAAAATGCAAGAAAACTTGTTTAAAATGCAATATTAGGCGAAAATCTGAGATTTGAAGGCCAAATCATATATCTTGAGAAAACATGAAGTAGTATCGAAATATTGGTAAAACCATTATATTTACGTATAATCACACCACATGAAAAACGTGAAAAAGTCACTATTTCACAATATTTGAGGATTTTAACTTCAAATCATAGAGCGAGGTTTCGTATTATTTCGAATCAAGAAAAGACATATGACAATGTTGTTTCCAATGCAAATGATAAAAATCAATGTGTTTTCATTAGAATTAACTAAAATGTTCCTGATTTTCCGTTTATATTACCGATGGAAGAAGTACACGTAAAACCGCTCTATTCCGGCTGAAACGTCGATATATGCAATAAAAACCGAACTTCTCCCCTTTTCACTATTTTACTCAGTATTTCAACGAGAAACCAATAGATGATTGAAAATGAAGTATTTAAGGTTATTATCTAATCAATTATGTGTTTGTATCATTTTTATCGTATATTTAATGAATTAATAACAATAAACTGGAAATTCACAAAAACGTGGAAAAACAGCAAAATATTGCCTAATTCGATGATATTTTGTTTATATCACATAAAGGAAAAGGGGATGATAAACGTCAAAATATTACCAAATTCAATGATTTATAGTACGAAACAAAATGCAAGAAAACTTGCTTAAAATGCAATATTATGCGAAATTCTGAGATTTGAAGGCCAAATCACATATCGTGATACTACATGAAAAAGTATCGAAATATTGGTAAAAATGAATATATTTACGTAATATCAAACTACATGAAAAACGTGAAAAAAGTCACAATTAAACCAAATTTAAGGATTTTAACTTCGAATCATAAAGCGAGGTTTCGTATTATTTAGATCCAAGAAAATTCATATGACAATGTTGTTTCCAATACAAATGATAAAAATTAATGTGTTTTCATTAGAATGAACTAAAATGTTCCTGATTTTCCGTTTATATTACCGATGGAAAACACGTAAAACCGCTCAATTCCGGCTGAAACGTCGATATATGCAATAAAAAGAGAAATTCTCCCCTTTTCCCGCCTTTCGAGCATCGAGCATTGACTCTTGGATCCCGCCTTTCGAACATTGGTTGCTTATAGCAATGACTCCTGTCCCATTTCCCTATCATACCTGGTTTTAAAATTATGAATAGTATTTGCTTCCACAACCTGTTCCTGATGTGCATTCCATTTTCCTACTACTCTCACGCTAAAAGAAAACTTCCTAACATCTCTGTGACTCATCTGAGTTTCAAGCTTCCATCCATGTCCCCTCGTTATGTTACTATTTCGTGTGAACATTTCGAAATGTCTATGTCCACTCTGTCAATCCCTCTGAGTATCTTATACGTTCCTATCATGTCCCCCCTCTCCCTTCTTCTTTCTAGTGTCGTAAGGCACAGTTCCCTCAGGCGCTCCTCATACCCCATCCTTCGTAGCTCTGGGACGAGTCTCGTTGCAAACCTCTGAACCTTTTCCAGTTTCATTATATGCTTCTTCAGATGGGGACTCCATGATGAGGCAGCATACTCTAAGACTGGCCACACGTAGGCAGTATAAAGTGCTCTAAATGCCTCCTTACTTAGGTTTCTGAATGATGTTCTAACTTTTGCCAGTGTAGAATACGCTGCTGTCGTTATCCTATTTATATGTGCCTCAGGAGATAGATTAGGAGTTACGTCCACCCCCAGCTCTCTTTCGCGCGTCGTCACAGGTAGGCTGTTCCCCTTCATTGTGTACTGTCCCTTTAATCTCCTATCTCCTAGTCCCATTTCCATAACTTTACATTTGCTCGTGTTGAATTCCAGTAGCCATATCTCTGACCATCTCTGCAACCTGTTCCTGTCCTCTTGGAGGATCCTGCAGTCCTCATCTGTCACAACTCTTCTCATCAACTTTGCGTCATCCGCAAACATCGACATGTAGGACTCTACGCCTGTAAACATGTCGTTAACATATACAAGAAATAGAATTGGTCCCAGCACCGATCCTTGTGGTACTCCACTTGTTACTGTTCGCCAGTCTGACTTCTCGCCCCTTACCGTAACTCTTTGGCTCCTTCCTGTTAGGTAGTTCCTTATCCATGCCAGGACCTTTCCCCCCACCCCCACCTGCCTCTCGAGCTTGAACAGCAGTCTCATGTGCGGTACTGTATCAAAGGCTTTTTGGCAGTCCAGAAATATGCAGTCTGCCCAACCATCTCTGTCCTGTCTTATCCTCGTTATTTTATCATAGAATTCCAGAAGGTTTGTTAGGCACGATTTCCCTGTCCAGAACCCATGTTGATGTTTGTTCACAAACCTAATGTTCTCCAGGTGTGCAACCATTCGTAGCCTAATTATTCTTTCCAGTATTTTACAGGGGATGCTTGTCAGTGATACAGGTCTATAGTTAAGTGCCTCCTCCCTATCACCTTTCTTGAAGATCGGCACGACATTTGCCTTCTTCCAGCAACTGGGCAATTCTCCCGACATAAGTGACTCATTAAAGATCATTGCCAGAGGCACGCTGAGGGCCTGCGCTGCTTCTTTTAGTATCCACGGTGATACCTTGTCTGATCCAACTGCTTTAGTTGCACCTAGAGTTGTCAACTGTTTCATTACCTCCTCTACTGTCACCTCTATATCTGATAGTCTTTCATCTAGGGTAACCCCTTTCCAACAATGGGAGCTGCTCAGGCTCGGTAGTGAACACTCCATGGAAACTGGCAATCAGTGCCTCGCAGATTTCCTTGTCACTTTCAGTATATGCCCCCTCTGTCTTCCTTAATCTTGTCACTTGGTCGTTCACCGACATTTTTCTTCTTATATGACTGTGTAGTAACTTAGGTTGTTTTTTCGCAGAGGATCAAGAGAGAGAAGCAGAGGCTTAAGCGAGTAATGCAGAGGCTGAAGAGAGTGATGAAGAGGATCTAGAAAGTGATGCAGAGGCTTAAGAGAGTGATACAGAGGCTTACGAGAGAGATGCAGAGGCTGAACAGAGTGATTCAGAGGCTTACGAGAGTGATGCAAAGGCTCAAGAGAGTGATTCAGAGGCTGAAGAGAGTGATGCAGAGGATCAAGAGAGGGAAGCAGAGGCTGAAGAGAGTGATGCAGAGGCTCTAGAGAGTGATGCAGAGGCTGAAGAGAGTGATGCAGAGGCTCAAAAGAGTGATGCAGAGGCTCAAGAGAGTGATGCAGAGGATCAAGAGAGTGATGCAGAGGCTCGAGAGAGTGATGCAGAGGCCTCAAGAGAGGGATTCAGAGGCTTAAGAGAGTGATGCAGAGGCTCAAGAGAGTGTTGTAGAGGCTCAAGAGAGGGATGAGGCTCAAGAGAGTGATGCAGAGGCTCAAGAGAGTTATGCAGAGGCTCAAGAGAGTGATAAAGAGGCTTACGAGAGTGATGCAGATGATCAAGAGAGGGATGCAGATGATCAAGAGAGGGATGTAGAGACTGAAGAGGGTGTTGCAGAGGCTGAAGTGAGGGATGCAGAGGCACAAGAGAAAGATGCAGAGGCTCTTGAGAGTGATGCAGAGGCTCAATGGAATGATGTAGACGCTTAAGAGAGGGATGCAGAGGCTCAAGAGAATGATGCAGAGGCTCAAGAGAGGGATGTAGCGGCTCAAGAGAGGGATGAATAGACTCAAGTGAGGGATGCAGAGGCTCAAGAGAGGGATGCAGAGGCTAAAGTGAGGGATGCAGAGGCACAAGAGAAAGATGCAGAGGCACTTGAGAGTGACACAGAGGCTCAAGAGAGAGATGCAGAGGCTTAAGAGAGTGATGCAAAAGCTCAGGAGAGGGATGTAAAGGCTCATGAGAGGGATTCAGGAGTTCAAGAGAGTGATGCAGACGCTCAAGAAAGGGATGCAGAGGCTTAAGAAAGTAATGCAGAGGCTCAAAAAAGGGATGCAGAGGCTTAAGAGGGTGATGCAGAGGCTCAAGAGAGTGATGCAGAGGCTCAAGAGAGGGATGCAGAGGCTCAAGAAAGTGATGCAGAGGATCAAGAGAGGGAAGCAGAGGCTTAAGAGAGTGATGCAGAAGCTGAAGAGAGTGATGCAGAGGATCAAGAGAGTGATGCATAGGCTCGAGAGAGAGATGCAGAGGCTCAAAAGAGTTATTCAGAGGCTTAGGAGAGTGATGCAGAGGCCACAAGAGAGTGATGAAGAGACTGAAGAGAGTGTTGCAGAGGCTCAAGAGAGTGATGCGCTAAAGAAAGGGATGCAGAGGCTTAAGAGAGTGATGCAGAGGCTGAAGAGAGTGACGCAGAGGCTTAAGAGAGGGATGCAGAGGCTCAAGAGAGGGATGTAGAGGCTCAAGAGAGTGATGCATAGGCTCAAGAGAGTGATGCAGAGGCTGAAGAAAGAGATACAGAGGCTTTAGAGAGTGGTGCAAAGGTTCAAGAGAGTGATGCAGAAGATTAAGAGAGGTAAGCAGAGGCATAAGAAAGTGATGCAGAGGCCGAAGTGAGTGATGCAGAAGCTTAAGAGAGGGAAGCAGAGGCTGAAGAGAATGATGTGGAGGCTTAAGAGAGGGATGCAGAGACTTAAGAGAATGATGCAGAGGCTTAAGAGAGGAATGAAGAGACTCAAGAGAGTGATACAGAGGCTCAAGACAGGGGATGCAGAGGCTAAAGAGAGGGATGCAAAGACTCAAAAGAGTGATGCAGAGGCTCAAGAGTGGGATGCAGAGGCTCATGAGAGGGATGCTGAGGCTCAAGTGAGGGATGGAGAGGCTTAGGAGAATGATGCAGAACCTCAAGAGAGGGATGCAGAGGCTCAAGAGAGTGGTGCATAAGCTCAAGAAAGTGATGCAGAGGCTCAAGAGAGGGATGCAGAGGCTGAAGAGAGTGATGCAGAGGCTCAAGAGAGTGATGCAGGGGCTAAAAAGAGTGGTGCAGAGGCTTAAGAGTGATGCAGAGGCTTAAGAGAGGGGTGCAGAGGCTCAAGAGAGTCAGGCAGATGCTTAAGCGAATGATGCAGAGGCTCAAGAGAGGGATGCAGAGGCTGAAGAGAGTGATGCAGAGGCTTAAGTGAGTGATGCAGAGGCTCAAGAGAGGGATGTAGAGGCTCAGGAGAGGGATGAATAGGCTCAAGAGAGGGATGCAGATGCTCAAGAGAGGGATGCAGAGGCTAAAGAGAGGGATGCAGAGGCACAAGAGAAAGATGCAGAGGAACTTGAGAGTGATGCAGAGGCTGAAGAGAGGGATGCAGAGGCTTAAGAGAGTGATGCAAAGGCTCAAGAGAGGGATGCAGAGGCTCAAGAGAATGATGTAGACGCTTAAAAGAGGGATGCAGAGGCTCAAGAGAATGATGCAGAGGCTCAAGTGAGTGATGCAGAGGATCAAGAGAGTGATGCAGAGGCTGAAGAGAGAGATGCAGAGGCTTAAGAGAGTGATGCAGAGGCTCAAGAGAGTGATGCAGGGGTTCAAGAGAATGAGGCTGAAGAGAGGGATGTAAAGGCTCAAGAGAATGATGCAGAGGGTCAAGAGAGGGAAGCAGAGGCTCAAGTGAGGGATGCAGAGGCACAAGAGAGGGATGCAGAGGCTCATGAGAGTGATACAGAGGCTCAAGACAATGATGAAGAGGATTAAGAGAGGGATGCAGAGGCTCAAGAGAGTGATGCAGAGGCTCAAGAGAGTGATGCAGAGGATCAAGAGAGGGATGCAGAGGTTTAAGAGAGTGATGCAGATGCTCAAGAGGGTGATTCAGAGGCTCAAGAGAGTGATGCACAGGCTCAAAAGAGTGATGCAGAGGCTCAAGAGAGTGATGCAGACGATCATGAGAGTGATGCAGAAACTCAAAAGAGTGATGCAGAGGGTCAAGAGAAGAAAGCAGAGGCTTAACAGAGTGATGCAGAGGCTGATGAGAGTGAGGCAGAGGCTCTAGAGAGTGATGCAGAGGCTTAAGAGAGTGATGCAGATGCTCAAGAGAGGGATGCAGAGGCTCAAAAGAGGGATGCAGAGGCTCAAGAGAGTGATTTAGAGGCTTACGAGAGTGATGCAGAGGATCAAGAGAGTGATGCAGCGGCTCGAGAGACTTATGCATATGCGTCAATAGAGGGATTCAGAGGCTTAAGAGAGTGATGCAGAGGCTGTAGAGAGTGTTGCAGAGACTCAAGAGAGGGATGAAGAGGCTGAAAAGAGTGATGCAGAGGCTCAAGCGAGTGATGGAGAGGCTCAAGAGAGGGATGCAGAGGCTCAAAAGAGGGATGCAGAGGCTCAAGAGAGTGATTCAGAGGCTTACGAGAGTAATGCAGAGGATGCAAAATAGTGACTTTTTCACGTTTTTCATGTGGTGTGATTATACGTAAATATATTGGTTTTACCAATATTTCGATACTACTTCATGTTTTCTCAAGATATATGATTTGGCCTTCAAATCTCAGATTTTTGCCTAATATTGCATTTTAAACAAGTTTTCTTGCATTTTGTTTCGTACTAAACATCATCGAAATTAGCAATATTTTGACGTTTATCATCCCCTTTTCCTTTATGTGATTTAAACAAAATATTATCGAATTAAGCAATATTTTGCCGTTTCTCAACGTTTTTGTGAATTTTCAGTTTATTGGTATTAATTCATTAAATATGCGATAAAAATAATGCAAACACTTTATTGATTAGATAATAAACTTAAATACTTCATCTTCAATCATCTATTTGTTTCTCGTTGAAATACTGAGTAAGATATTGAAAAGGGGAGAAGTTCGGTTTTTATTGCATATGTGGGAACCGACCTGTGAGATTTATATTTATTTAATTTATATGAATTTATATTTACGTTAATTTATATACTTCGATAGCAATTGGTATGATGATAAGTGGACTGTATTTCTGCAATAATCTCACAAATCGATCCTCTACACATTAGGGGGGTTTATATTAAATTTATATATATGCAGCCAATCAAACTACAGTATTAACTACACATTATTAAACATTGAAGAGGTTCCTTATCTTATTGTACAGCAGGACTTAGTCCACCAGATATAACCAGGATGTAGACACCAAATTATCCTCTTTGAGGTAGCTTCCATCACCCAGTAATTGATACACAAAGCATGCTTCCTCGTCTTGACCTGTCAAAAGGGTGCTAGCTATGAAGCCAGAATCCTAATATATGACAGCTATATCAGAGAAAACACTGCACAAGGAACCATAAAGACCTAGGCTTAATTACCTTTAGTATGAGGCGATCTGGTATTCTAACCGGTTCACCCTATCTAATGACATTAATGGCCACAAATGATAGATAAATGGGTTTCGGCAGAACACTTAACTTGTATTTGTTGACAGCGTGTTGTTGATGGTACACCTTTGGTTTCCATAACACTTCGTCCAAGTAAAATTAACAGGAGCCGAATTGCTCCCATGCCTCTGGTCTAAGTACAATAACAATGGCTGACCACTCCCTCACCACTGACGCTACTGGCCTACATTGTCCAGATGACAGTACGTGATAAAAGGGTCACATTTACTCTATTTTAATTCTGATAATTAAGTTAATTTATATGAGATGTTTTTATGATGGTAAAGTCCAAAGACTAATGTATTTAAGAATAATTCCCACCATAATAGGTGGTGAATTTATAATAGTATGTGGTAATGATATCCCGTTTTCTATAGACGGAATTTCCACTACAAGTTACATTTTCTATGGGTTAACTTGTTTATACAACACAGCAATATTATCTGCCTGTATGATATTATTAAATGGTGTCGGATTTTCCGACATAATTCCCCAGGGGCTGCTCACGGGTCGAAGTCCTATTTAGAACAGACGAACACCGATACTCCTTCGAATTATTAGATTAATTTGATGTTAGTAGTTAGTACTCACACATTTGTGTGTCTGTTCGTACAGGACGGATGTCCCGTACTAGAGTTGCAGGGGTTAGAAGTCTAATGTGATTTCATTTCCCTGTTAACTCTTGAAAGGCTAAAATTCAAGCCTAATTACATAATTTTTAACCCAGAAGACTGAATGTGATCAAGTACTACAGTCAAGTATGATTCAGGGACTGCAGTGAGATCAGTGACATTAAATATAACTTGAAGTTTGTTCAGGTAACTGGTCACTGATATATAAACACTGAGGCCCATGGAATACATCTTTTTAAATAATAAATGTATCAAATCAGTGATCAGATTTATTGAGGTTTAATTTAGTTAATTGATTCAGAAGATTGAATAGCTCATCAATAAAGAAAAGTATGGTTCTGAGACTGCAGTGGGTTCAATGACATTGGTCGCAGTGACTTGTAGCTGTTTAGGCTACTGTTCACTGATATGCCACTGAGGCCTCATGAACTCATCTTCAGCTTTAAATGATGATACTAACATCAACCTCTGTTGGTATAGTCAGCTGTAATCTCCTTAGTATAATGCTACTGGAGAAATATAATCAGCTGATAAATTTAGATTTCTATTGGTATTGTTTATCTGCAGCCATAGGTCTCCTCAGGCTTGATACTGGGCCTGAGAGTAATTTACCTCCTGCAGAGTTTAACATGGTTATGCCCTGATATTTAGTAGGGCTACCGATGAATCGATGACAATAGTCTGTCCCTACAAGGAGACCGAAGTCGGTGAGGTGATCAGACTTAATATTATCTGCCAATTTAATTCCTTTATTTCTCAGGAATTTGGCTGTTGCTCTCAGACCTTGAACTTGTAGGTCTACTGGTAATTTGTCCACCACAATGGCTTGTACTCTACAGACGTACCTGCCTAAACGTACTGATGGTTGTACCACCTGGTAGACTTGAGGTCCTGCATCTGATACAAACCCTGAGATATTGAATGACATCTGGGCTACAGGCCTTAATTGTAGTTCATCTGCCAACTTTTTAGTGACATATGTTCTCTGGGACCCTTGGTCAAACAACCCACGGGTATGGACCTTGGCCCTCTTATTCTGGATGGTAATTTGGGCAGTAGGCAAAGTCGTATTACCTTTAGACTTCGCCGATTGGACACTTTTTGTTTGTTGCACCTTGCAGTACTGTACTGTGGTGGGAATGCTATCTTCCACCTTGGGGTTTGGAGACGTTGTTTTGGTGTCTCTGCACAATGCTGCATGGTGCTGACCATTGTTACACCTATTACAGGTGTGTAATTGGGTATCACAGTCGTTGATGTTATGTTTCCTGAGGCACCTCGTGCAATGTTGCAAATCTTTGAGTCGCTCAACACGGGCGTCACTATCAGGAAAATTAGGGCAGTGGTACATTGAATGTTTCTCATTGCAGAACAAACATGTTCCATAGTTTCCAGTACCCTTTGGTGTCACGTTCTTGGGTGACACAGTAACTATAGGCTTGGAGGGTCCCACTGCATATACGCCCACACTGCTACTGTTCCACTTTGGTGTTGAATTATATTGTCTAGATTAATTTGGAGTACCTTTGGTACTCTGTGGTTTACTAATATTGGTTTCTGAGGGTTTACTTGGTGGTTTTAATTTGTCATGTGTTCGTAATTGATGTTCGCATATTTTGCATATTTTGCATTTTAAGCATGTTTTCGTACTAAAAATCATTGAATTTAGTAATATTTTGACGTTTATCATCCCCCTTTTCCTTTATGTGATATAAACAAAATATAATCGAATTAGGCAATATTTTGCTGTTTTTCCACGTTTTTGTGAATTTTCAGTTTATTGTTATCAATTCATTAAATATACGATAAAAAGGATACAAACACATAATTGATTAGATAATAACCTTATATACTTCATTTTCAATCATCTATTTGTTTCTCGTTGAAATACTGAGAAACATATTGAAAAACGGAGAAGTTCGGTTTTTATTGCATATATTGACGTTTCAGCCGGAATAGAGCGGTTTTACAGTGTACATCTTCCATCGGTAATATAAACGGAAAATCAGGAACATTTTAGTTCATTCTAATGGTAACACATTGGCTTTTATCATTTGTATTGGAAACAATATTGTATTGGAAACATATGTAATTTCTTGGATCTAAATAATACGAAACCTCGCTTTATGATTCGAAGTTAAAACCTCAAATTTGGTATAATAGTGACTCTCTTCACGTTTTTCATGTAGTTTTATATTACGTAAATAGACTCATTTTTACCAATATTTCGATACTATTTCATGTAGTATCACGATATGTGATTTGGCCTTCAAATCTTATAATTTCGCATAATATTGCATTTTAAGCAAGTTTTCTTGCATTTTGTTTCGTACTAAAAATCATCGAATTTAGTAATATTTTGACGTTTATCATCTCACTTTTCCTTTATGTGATAAAAACTAAATATTATCGAATTAGGCAATATTTTGCTGTTTTTCCACGTTTTTGTGAATTTCCAGTTTATTGGTATTAATTCATTAAATATACGATAAAAATGATACAAACACATAATTTATTAGATGATAAACTTAAATACTTCATTTTCAATCAACTATTTGTTTCTCGTTAAAATACTTGATAAGATATTGAAAAGGGGAGAAGTTCGGTTTTTATTGCATATATCGACGTTTCAGCTGGATTAGAACGGTTTTACGTGTACATCTTCTGTCGGTAATATAAACGGAAAATCAGGAACATTTTAGTTCATTCTAATGAAAACACATTGATTTTTATCATTTGTATTGGAAACAACATTATCATATGTCTTTTCTTGGATCTAAATAATACGAAACCTCGCTTTATGATTCGAAGTTAAAACCTCAAATTTGGTATAATAGTGACTTTTTTCATGTTTTTCATGTAGTTTGATATTACGTAAATATATTCATTTTTACCAATATTACGATACTTTTTCATGTAGCATCACGATATGTGATTTGGCCTTCAAATCTCAGAATTTCGCATAATATTGCAATTTAAGAAAAGTTTTCTTGCATTTTGTTTCGTACTATAAATCAACGAATTTAGTAATATTTTCACGTTTATCATCCCCCCTTTTCCTTTATGTGATATAAACAAAATATCATCGAATTAGGCAATTTTTTGCTGTTTTTCCACGTTTTTGTGAATTTTCAGTTTATTGTTATTAATTCATTATATATACGATAAAAATGATACAAACACATAATTGATTAGATAATAACCTTAAATACTTCATCTTCAATCATCTATTTGTTTCTCGTTGAAATACTGAGTAAAATATTGAAAAGGGAAGAAGTTCGGTTTTTATTGCATATATCGACGTTTCAGCCGGAATAGAGCGGTTTTACGTGTACATCTTCCATCGATAATATAAATGGAAAATCAGGAACATTTTAGTTAATTCTAATGAAAACACATTGATTTTTATCATTTGTATTGGAATCAACATTGTCATGTCTTTTTTTGGATCTAAATAATACGAAACCGCGCTTTATGTTTCGAAGTTAAAATCCTCAAATTTGGTATAATAGTGACTTTTTTCACGTTTTTCATGTAGTTTTATATTACGTAAATATATTCATTTTTATCAATATTTCGATACTATTTCATGTAGTATCACGATATGTGATTTGGCCTTCAAATCTCAGAATTTCGAATAATATTGCATTTTAAGCAAATTTTCTTGCATTTTATTTCGTACTAAAAATCATCGAATTTAGTAATATTTTGACGTTTATCATCTCCCTTTTCCTTTTGAGCCTCTGCATCACTCTCTTAAGCCTCTGCATCCCTCTCTTGAGCCTCTGCATCACTCTCTTGACCCTTTGCATCTCTCTCTTGAGCCTCTGCATCCCTCTCTTGAGCCTTTGCATCACTCTCTTAAGCCTCTGCATCCCTCTCTTGATCCTCTGCATCACTTTCGTAAGCCTCTGCATCCCTCTCTTCATCCTCTTCATCACTCTCGTAAGCCTCTGCATCACTCTCTTGAGCCTCTGAATCCCTCTCTTGAGCCTCTGCATCACTCTCTCCAGCCTCTGCATCACTCTCTTGATCTTCTGCATCACTCGCCTGAGCCTCTGCATCACTCTCTTCAGCCTCAAGAGGCTCAAGAGAGTGATTCAGAGGCTTACGAAAGTGATGCAGAGGCTAAAGTGAGTGATGCAGAGGCTTACGAGAGGGATTCAGAGGCTCAAGAGAGGAATTCAGAGACACAAGGGAGTTATGGAGAGGCCCAAGAGAGGGATGCAGAGGCTCATGAGAGTGATTCAGAGGCTTACGAAAGTGATGCAGAGGCTAAAGTGAGTGATGCAGAGGCTTACGAGAGGGATTCAGAGGCTCAAGAGAGGGATTCAGAGACTCAAGAGAGTTATGCAGAGGCTCAAGAGAGGGATGCAGAGGCTCAAGAGAGTGATGCAGAGACTCAAGAGAGTTATGCAGAGGATCAAGAGAGTGATGCAGAGGCTTACGAGAGTGATGCAGAGGCTGAAGAGAGTGATGCAGAGGCCTTTGAGAGAGGTGCAGAGGCTGAAGAGAGTGTTGCAGAGGCTCAAGAGAGGGATGCAGAGGCTCAAGAGATTTATGTAGAGGGTCATGCGAGTGATGCAGAGGCTTAAGAGAATGATGCAGAGGCTCAAGAAAGAGATGCAGAGGTTGAAGAGAGTGATGCAGAGGCACAAAAGAGTGATGCAGAGGCTAAAGAGAGTGATGCAGAGGCTAAAGAGAGTGATGCAAAGGCTCAAAAGAGAGTGATGCAGATCCTCAAGAGAGTGATGCAGAGGCTGAAGAGAGTGATGCAGGGGCTAAAGAGAGTGATTCAGAGGCTCACGAGAGTGATGCAGAGGCTCGAGAGAGTGATGTAGAGGATCAAGAGAGTGATGCAGAGGCTCAAGAGAGTGATGCAGAGGCTAAAGAGAGAGATGCAGAGGCTCTAGAGAGATATGCAGAGGCTTAAGAGAGTGATGCAGAGGCTCAAGAGAGTGATTCAGAGGCTCAATAGAGTGATGCAGAGGCTCGAGAGAGTGATGTAGAGGTTCAAGAGCATGATATAGCGGCTTAAGAGAGGGATGTAGAGGCTCAAGAGAATGATGCAGAAGCTCAAGAGTGTGATGCAGAGGATGAAGAGAGGGATGCAGAGGCTTAGGAGAGTGATGCAGAGGCTCAAGAGAGTGATTCAGAGGCTCAATAGAGTGATGCAGAGGCTCGAGAGAGTGATGTAGAGGATCAAGAGAGTGATGCAGAGGCTCAAGAGAGTGATGCAGAGGATCAAGAGAAGGAAGCAGAGGCTTAAGAGAGTGATGCAGAGGCTCAAGTAACTGATGCAGAGGCTCAAGAGAGTGATGCAGAGGCTCAAGAGAGTGATGCAGAGGCTCAAGAGAGTGATGCAGAGGCCCACGAGAGCGATGCAGAGGATATAGTGAGTAATGCAGAGGCTCAAGAGAGTGTTACAGAGGCTTAGGAGAATGATGCAGAAGCTCAAGAGACGGATGCAGAGGCTGAAGAGAAATGCAGAGGCTCAAGAGAGGGGTGCAGAGGCCTAAGTGAGTGATGCAAAGGCTTATGAGTGGGATGCAGAGGCTCAAGAGAGGGATGCAGATGCTCCCGAGAGGGATGCAGACGCTCATAAGAGGGATTCAGAGGCTCAAGAGAGGGATTCAAATACTCAAGAGAGTTATGCTGAGGCTCAAGAGTGGGATGCAGAGGCTCAAGAGAGTGATGCAGTGACTCAAGAGAATTATGCAGAGGCTCAAGAGAGGGATGCAGAGGCTTACGAGAGTGATGCAGAGGCTTAAGAGAGTGATTCAGAGTCTTACGAAAGGGGTGCAGAGGCTGAAGAGAGTGATGCAGAGTCTGAAGAGAGTGTTGCAGAGGCTCAAGAGAGGGATGCAGAGGCTCATGAGAGTGATGCAGAGGCTCAAGAGAGTTATTCAGAGGCTCAAGCGAGTGATGCAGAGGCTTACGAAAATGATGCAGAGGATCAAGAGAGGGATGCAGAGGCTTCAGAGATTGATGCAGATGCTGAAGAGAGTGATGCAGAGGCTCAGGAGAGTGATGCAAAGGCTCAAGAGAGCGATGCATAGGCTGAAGAGAGTGATGCAGAGGCTCAAGAGAATGATGCAGAGGCCCAAAAAAAGTGATGCAGAGGCTCAAGAGAGTGATGCAGAGGCCCAAGAGCGTGATGCAGAGGCTCAAGAGAGGGATGCAGAGGCTCATGAGATTGATTCAGAGGCTTACGAGAGTGATGCAGAGGCTTAAGTTAGTAATGAAAAGGCTTATGAGAGGGATGCAGAGGCTCAAGAGAGGGATGCAGATGCTCCAGAGAGGGATGCAGAGACTGAAGAGAGAGATGCAGAGTCTTAAGAGAGTGATGCAGAGGCTCAAGAGAGCGATGCAGAGGCTCAAGAAATGATGTAGAGGCTTAAGAGAGAGATGCAGAGGCCCAAGAGAATGACGCAGAGGCTCATGAGAGTGATGCAGAGGCTTGAGAGAGTGATGCAGAGGCTCAAGAGAGGGATTCAGAGGCTCAAGAGAGGGATTCAGAGGCTTTAGAGAGTGATGTAGAGGCTGAGGATAGTGTTGCAGAGACTCAAGAGAGGGATGCAGAGGCTCAAGAGAGTTATGCAGACACTCAAGAGAGTTATGCAGAGGCTCAATAGAGTGATGCAGAGGTTTATGAGAGTGATGCAGAGGATCAAGAGAGGGATGCAGAGGCTTAAGGGAGTGATGCAAAGTCTCAGGAGAGGGATGCAGAGGCTCAAGAGAGGGTTGCAGGAGTTCAAGAGAGGGATGCAGAGGCTCAAGAGAGGGATGCAGAAGCTCAAGGGAGTGATTCAGAGGCTTACGAAAGTGATGCAGAGGCTAAAGTGAGTGATGCAGATGCTTACGAGAGGGATTCAGAGGCTCAAGAGAGGGATTCAGAGACTCAAGAGAATTATGCAGAGGCTCATGAGAGAGGGATGCAGAGGCTCATGAGAGTGATTCAGAGGCTTACGAAAGTGATGCAGAGGCTAAAGTGAGTGATGCAGAGGCTTACGAGAGGGATTCAGAGGCTCAAGAGAGGGATTCAGAGACTCAAGAGAGTTATGCAGAGGCTCAAGAGAGGGATGCAGAGGCTCAAGAGAGTGATGCAGAGACTCAAGAGAGTTATGCAGAGGATCAAGAGAGTGATGCAGAGGCTTACGAGAGTGATGCAGAGGCTGAAGAAAGTGATGCAGAGGCCTATGAGAGAGGTGCAGAGGCTGAAGAGAGTGATGCAGAGGCTGAAGAGAGTGTTGCAGAGGCTCAAGAGAGGGATGCAGAGGCTCAAGAGAGTTATGCAGAGGCTCATGCGAGTGATGCAGAGGCTTAAGAGAATGATGCAGAGGCTCAAGTGAGTGATTCAGAGGCTTACGAGAGTGATGCAGAGACTCAAGAGAGTTATGCAGATGCTCAAGAGAGTGATGCAGAGGCTTACGAGAGTGATGCAGAGGCTCAAGAGAGTGATGCAGAGGCTCAGGAGAGCGATGCAGAGGCTCAAGAGAAAAATGCAGAGGCTCACGAGAGTTATGCAGAGGCTCAAGCGAGTGATGTAAAGGATCAGGAGAGGGATGCAGAGGCGTAAGAGAGTGATGCAGACGCTGAAGAGAGAGTTTCAGAGCCTTAAGAGAGTGATGCAGAGGGTCAAGAGAGTGATGCAGAGGCTCAAGAGTGTGATACAGAGGCTCAGGTGAGTGATGCAGAGGCCCAAGAGAGTGATGCATAGGCTAAAGTTAGTGATGCAGTGGCTTAAGAGAGGGATGCAGAGGCTCAAGAGAGGGATGTAGAGGCTCAAGAAAGGGATGAATAGGCTCAAGAGAATGATATAGACGCTTAAGAGAGGGATGCAGAGGCTCAAGAAAATGATGAAGAGGCTGAAGAGAGTGATGCAGAGTATCAAGAGAGCGATGCAGAGGCTGAAGAGAGAGATGCAGAGGCTTAAGAGAGTGATGCAGAGGCTCAAGAGAGTGATGCAGGGGCTCAAGAGAATGAGGCCTAATAGAGGGATGTAGAGGCTCAAGAGAATGATGCAGAAGCTCAAGAGAGTGATGCAGAGGATCAAGAGAGGGGTGCAGAGGTTTAAGAGAATGATGCAGATGCTCAAGAGAGTGATGAAGAGGCTCAAGAGAGTTATTCAGAGGCTCAAGATAGTGATGCAGAGGCTTACGAAAATGATGCAGAGAATCAAGAGAGGGATGCAGAGGCTTCAGAGATTGATGCAGACGCTGAAAAGAGTGATGCAGAGGCTCAAGAGAGTGATGCAAAGGCACAAGAGAGCGATGCATAGGCTGCAGAGAGTGATGCAGAGGCTCAAGAGAATGATGCAGAGGCCCAAAAAAAGTGATGCAGAGGCTCAAGAGAGTGATGCAGAGGCCCAAGAGAGTGATGCAGAGGCTCAAGAGAGGGATGCAGAGGCTCAGGAGAGTGATTCAGAGGCTTACGAGAGTGATGCAGAGGCTTAAGTGAGTAATGAAAAGGCTTATGAGAGGGATGCAGAGGCTCAAGAGAGGGATGCAGATGCTCTAGGGAGGGATGCAGATGCCCCAGAGAGGGATGCAGAAACTGAAGAGAGAGATGCAGAGGCTTAAGAGAAAGAAGCAGAGGCTCAAGAGAGCGATGCAGAGGCTCAAGAGAATGATGTAGAGGCTTAAGAGAGAGATGCAGAGGCTCAAGAGAATGATGCAGAGGCTCATGAGAGTGATGCAGAGGCTTGAGAGAGTGATGCAGAGGCTCAAGAGAGGGACGCAGAGGCTCAAGAGAGTGATTCAGAGGCTTGCGAAAGTGATGCAGAGGCTAAAGTGAGTGATGCAGAGGCTTACGAGAGGGATTCAGAGGCTCAAGAGAGGGATTCAGAGACACAAGGGAGTTATGGAGAGGCCCAAGAGAGGGATGCAGAGGCTCATAAGAGTGATTCAGAGGCTTACGAAAATGATGCAGAGGCTAATGTGAGTGATGCAGAGGCTTACGAGAGGGATTCAGAGGCTCAAGAGAGGGATTCAGAGACTCAAGAGAGTTATGCAGAGGCTCAAGAGAGGGATTCAGAGGCTCAAGAGAGTGATGCAGAGACTCAAGAGAGTAATGCAGAGGATTAAGAGAGTGATGCAAAGGCTTACGAGAGTGATGCAGAGGCTGAAGAGAGTGATGCAGAGGCCTATGAGAGAGGTGCAGAGGCTGAAGAGAGTGATGCAGAGGCTGAAGAGTGTTGCAGAGGCTCAAGAGAGGGATGCAGAGGCTCAAGAGAGTTATGCAGAGGCTCATGCGAGTGATGCAGAGGCTTAAGAGAGTGATGCAGAGGCTCAAGAAAGAGATGCAGAGGTTGAAGAGAGTGATGCAGAGGCACAAAAGAGTGATGCAGAGGCTAAAGAGAGTGATGCAGAGGCTAAAGAGAGTGATGCAAAGGCTCAAGAGAGTGATGCAGATCCTCAAGAGAGTGATGCAGAGGCTGAAGAGAGTGTTGCAGAGGCTCAAGAGAGGGATGCAGAGGCTCAAGAGAATGATGCAGAGGCTCAAGAGAGTGATGCAGAGGATGAAGAGAGGGATGCAGAGGCTTAAGAGAGTGATCACGATATGTGATTTGGCCTTCATATATCAGAATTTTGCATAATATTGCATTTTAAGGAAGTTTTCTTGCATTTTGTTTCGTTCGAAAAATCATCGAATTTAGCAATATTTT
The DNA here is from genome assembly GCF_040958095.1 of Procambarus clarkii. Lineage (NCBI taxonomy): Eukaryota > Metazoa > Arthropoda > Malacostraca > Decapoda > Cambaridae > Procambarus > Procambarus clarkii. Next base: position 8,087,502 of record NC_091187.1, read on the forward strand.
CACGTTTATCATCCCATTTACTTTATGTGATTTAAACAAAATATCATCGAATTAGGCAAGATTTTACCGTTTATCCACGTTTTTGTGAATTTTCCGTTTATTGTTATTAACTCATTAAATATAAGATAAAAATGATGCAAACATATAATTGATTAGAAATGAACCTTAAATATTTCATTTTCAATCAACTATTTGTTTCTCGTTAAAATACTGAGTAAGATATTGACAAGGGGAGAAGTTCTGTTTTTATTGCATATATCGACGTTTCAGCCGGTTTAGAGCGGTTTTACGTGTCATCTTCCATCGGTAATAAAAACGGAAAATCTGGAACATTTTAGTTAATTCTAATGAAAACACATTGATTTTTATAATTTGTATTGGAAACAACATTGTCATATATCTTTTCTTGGATCTAAATAGTACGAAACCTCGATTTATGATTCGAAGTTAAAATCCTCAAATTTGGTATAATAGTGACTTTTTTCACGTTTTTCATGTAGTTTGTAATTACATAAATATATTAATTTTTACCAATATTTCGATACTATTTCGTGTAGTATCACGATATGTGATTTGGCCTTCAAATCACAGAATATCGCATAATATTGCTTTTTAAGCAAGTTATCTTGCATTTTGTTTTGTACTAAAAATCATCGAATTTAGTAATATTTTGACGTTTATCATCCCCCTTTTCCTTTATGTGATATAAACAAAATATCATCGAATTAGGCAATATTTTGCTGTTTTTTCCACGTTTTTGTGAATTTTCAGTTCATTAGTATTAATTCATTAAATATACAATAAAAATGATTCAAACACATAATTGATTAGAAAATAACCTTAAATACTTCATTTTCAATCATCTATTTATTTCTCGTTAAAATACTGAGTAAGATATTGAAAAGGGGAGAAGTTCGGTTTTTATTGAATATATCGACGTTTCAGCCGGAATAAAGCAGTTTTACGTCTACATCTTCCATCGGTAATATAAACGGAAAATCAGGAACATTCTAGTTATTTCTAATGAAAACACATTGATTTTTATGATTTGCATTTGAAACAACATTGTCATATGTCTTTTCTTGGATCTAAATAATACTAAACCTCGCTCTATGATTCGAAGTTAAAATCCTCAAATTTGGTATAATAGTCACTTTATTCACGTTTTTCAAGTAGTTTTATATTACGTAAATATATTCATTTTTTACCAATATTTCGATACTATTTTATGTAGTATCACGATATGTGATTTGGCCTTCAAATCACAGAATATCGCATAATATTGCATTTTAAGCTAGTTTTCTTGCATTTTGTTTCGTACTAAAAATCATCGAATATAGTAATATTTTGACGTTTATCATCTCTCTTTGCCTTTATGTGATGTAAACAAAATATCATCGAATTAGGCAATATTTTGCTGTTTTTCCACGTTTTTGTGAATTTCCAGTTTATTGGTATAAATTCATTAAATATACGATAAAAATGATACAAACACATAATTGATTAGATAATAACCTTAAATACTTCATTTTCAATCATCTATTTGTTTCTCGTTAAAATACTCAGTAAGATATTGAAAAGGGGAGAAGTTCGGTTTTTATTGCATATATCGACGTTTCACCCGGAATAGAGCGGTTTTACGTGTACATCTTCCATTAGGTATTATAAACGGAAAATCAGGAACATTTTAGTTCATTGTAATGAAAACACACTGTTTTTTATCATTTGTATTGGAAACAACATTTGTCATGTGTCTTTTCTTGGATCTAAATAATACGAAACCTCGCTTTATGATTCGAAATTAAAATCCTCAAATTTGGTTTAATAGTGACTTTTTTCACGTTTTTCATGTAGTTTGATATTACGTAAATATATTCATTTTTACCAATATTTCGATACTTTTTCATTTAGTATAAAGATATGTGATTTGGCTTTCATATCTCAGATTTTCGCATAATATTGCATTTTAAGCAAGTTTTCTTGCATTTTGTTTCGTACTAAACATCATTGAATTTAGCAATCTTTTGACGTTTATCATCCCCTTTTCCTTTATGTGATTTAAACAAAATATCATCAAATTACGCAATATTTTGCTGTTTTTCAACGTTTTTGTGAGTTTTCAGTTTATTGTTATCAATTCATTAAATATACGATCAAAATGATGCAAACACATAAGTGATTAGAAATTAACCCTAAATACTTCATTTTCAATCAACTATTTGTTTCTCGTTAAAATACTGAGTAAGATATTGAAAAGGGGAGAAGTTCGGTTTTTATTGCATATATCGACGTTTCAGCCGGAATAAAGCAGTTTTACGTGTACATCTTCCATCGGTAATATAAACGGAAAATCAGGAACATTCTATGTATTCTAATGAAAACACATTGATTTTTATCATTTGTATTTATCTTCAAATCTCAGAATTTCGCATAATATTGCATTTTAAGCAAGTTTTCTTGCATTTTGTTTCGTACGAAAAATCATCGAATTTAGCAATATTTTCACGTTTATCATACCCTTTTCCTTTATGTGATTTAAACAAAATATCATCGAATTAGGCAAGATTTTACCGTTTATCCACGTTTTTGTGAATTTTCTCTTTATTGTTATTAATTCATTAAATATATGATAAAAATGATGCAAACATATAATTGATTAGAAATTAACCTTAAATACTTCATTTTCAATCATTTGTTTCTCGTTAAAATACTGAGTAAGATATTGACAAGGGGAGAAGTTCTGTTTTTATTGCATATATCGACGTTTCAGCAGGATTAGAGCGGTTTTACGTGTACATCTTTCGTCGGTAATATAAACGGAAAATCAGGAACATTTTAGTTAATTCTAATGAAAACACATTGATTTTTATCATTTGTATTGGAAACAACAATTTCATATTTGTTTTCTTGGATCTAAATAAAACGAAACCTCGCTTTATGATTCGAAATTAAAATCCTCATATATGGTAAAATAGTGACTTTTTTCACGTTTTTCATGTGGTGTGATTTTACGTAAATATATTCGTTTTTACCAATATTTCGATACTACTTCGTGTTTTCTGACGATATGTTATTTGGCCTTCAAATCTCAGAATTTCGCAAATGTTGCATTTTTAAGCAAGTTTCTTGCATTTTGTTTCGTACTAAAAATCATCGAATTTAGTAATATTTTGACGTTTATCATCCCCCTTTTCCTTTATGTGATATAAACAAAATATCATCGAATTAGGCAATATTTTGCCGTTTTCCACGTTGCTGTGAATTTTCAGTTTATTGGTATTAATTCATTAAATATACGATAAAAATGATGCAAACACATAATTGATTAGATAATAACCTTAAATACTTCATCTTTAATCAACTATTTGTTTCTCTTTGCAATACTGAGTAATATATTGAAAAGGGGAGAAGTTCGGTTTTTATTGCATATATCGTCGTTTCAGCCGGAATAGAGCGGTTTTACGTGTACATCTTCCATCGGTAATATAAACGGAAAATCAGGAACATTTTAGTTCATTCTAATGAAAACACATTGCTTTTTATCATTTGTATTGGAAACAACATTGTCATATTTGTTTTCTTGGATCTAAATAAAACGAAACCTCGCTTTATGATTCGAAATTAAAATCCTCAAATTTGGTTTAATAGTGACTTTTTTCACGTTTTTCATGTAGTTTGTTATTACGTAAATATATTCATTTTCACTAATATTTTGATACTATTTCATGTAGTATCACGATATGTGATTTGGCCTTCAAATCTCAGAATATCGCATAATATTGCATTTTAAGCAAGTTATCTTGCATTTTGTTTTGAACTAAAAATCATCGAATTTAGTAATATTTTGGCGTTTATCATCCCCCTTTTCCTTTATGTGATATAAACAAAATATCATCGAATTAGGCAATATTTTGCTGTTTTTTCCACGTTTTTGTGAATTTCCAATTTATTGGTATAAATTCATTAAATATACGATAAAAATGATACAAACACATAATTGATTAGAAAATAACCTTAAATACTTCATTTTCAATCATGTATTTGTTTCTCGTTAAAATACTGAGTAAGATATTGAAAAGGGAAGAAATTCGGTTTTTATTGCATATATTGACGTTTCACCCAGAATAGAGCGGTTTTACGTGTACATCTTCCATCGGTATTATAAACGGAAAATCAGGAACATTTTAGTTAATTCTAATGAAAACACATTGATTTTTATCATTTGTATTGGAAACAACATTGTCATATGTCTTTTCTTGGATCTAAATAATACGAAACCTCGCTTTATGATTCGAAGTTAAAATCCTCAAATTTGGAATAATATTGACTTTTTTCACGTTTTTCATGTAGTTTGATATTACGTAAATATATTCATTTTTACCAATATTTCGATACTATTTCATGTAGTATCACGATATGTTATTTGGCTTTCATATCTCAGTGTTACGGCCCTCTCGGGTCGCAACAGGATTCGTACTCTGATGTTATTAGAGGAAGGGTATCCGGCCCCAAGCCTGTAGTGGCTTTCAAGGGATGAGATCCGTGACGCAAGTAAAATAAAAGGGGAAGGGCATTTAACACTACACAAGGGAAGTATATACAAGGTTGTCTTCTCCTGAAGACGCGGGATCCTCTCGGTGCCGAGTCCTTGGTGTTTCGTGGTCTCTTGACGAATCCTTCGATCAAGCTGAGTCTACCCCAGACACAGGCCAGCGAAAACACAGTTCCACTGAGGCAATGCCGTGGAGGCCGTCAACCACAAGTCCAGCAGAACAGCTGGCAGGTTCCGGATCAGCAACGCTGGTCAGGCCACTCCACGAGCGATACTAGGGTAGCGCCCTAGTCAGGAGCCTCGTGTGATACCACAAATCACTCTCCTGTCCTCAATACCCCAGTGGTCAATCGTCTCCAGCAGTCGGTCCCGGGTACGACAAATCTTTCAACTGCCACTTCACTGGCAGGGTAACACCACAGTGTTCCTCCGGGAGTCGACTCACAGCTGCTGCAGCAAAGCACAAGGTATGGGGACGGCTGCCTTGGGTAGACTGACTCAACTTCCCTTACAGCAGTCCCAGGTCGACTCTGTAAGCAGACACGTCATCAGTAACAGGTACACACAAAAGCACCTCACTTACAGGCTCAGACACAAACGCCCGACGTATCCACTCCATAGATGGCGCTGTTGTCTGAGCACCACCTCACCAGAGGTCAGCAGCGGCTGCGTGGTGAGCTGAACAGGACTAGAAACTGGCCCTTGTGGCCGGTACACCTCGTCCTTGCCAGGTGTCGTCGTCCATTTGGAGGGGATTTCGGGAGCTGACCCACAGATGGCGCGGTCGTCACTGCTCCGTGCTCGGACGCTGGATTCGGGTCCGTAACACCTCCCCACCAAAAGAATTTGGTTTGGGTTTCTAAAAGGAAAATCACAAACCAAATTAGTATGTGGATACAACTCCACACAGACTCACGTACACTATGAACTGGAGTGATGAGGCTGTCTTGTCCACAGAACTGTCCTACTGGACAACTCTCGCACAAAGGGAACTTAAAGATAGAAGGCAATGGCCTGCCTGATGTAATCGTCCACATCTCCACTGTGATGTCAAGCAGGGGCATATTCTCACTTCTCTCTAGTAAGGGTTGGTATCGACACGATCTGGGTCGACTCGACACTTCCCTGTGTCGTGACACCGATGATGGCTGGTTACAAACGGCATTTCTGGTACCGTTCCAGTGGTCCTTCAGGGAGACGGGAACCTGGAATACAGGGGTCTGATAATTTAGAGTGACAGCGGGTAAAACAGTACTTACAGCATACTCCTCTACTAGGTCCACACCTAGTCCCAACAGGGCTGTTCGTACATTAAAGATGGCATTCGCTCTGCCACCGTCAGGTCGACCAACGTTCCGTATAACGCTGCATTGAGGCTCAGCAATCACGCGGGGGGTGTCAACCTGTCGGAAACAGTCACTCACATTATCATATCTCGTACCTCCTGTATCTACCATTACCTTCCAGGTCCCTTCTTCGACTGCAACACTCACAGTGCACGTCTCTAATCCCTGGGATCTCTTCACGATGTTCAAGGGAGCCATCATCCTTCGGGTCGTCCACTGATCCTTACTGAGAACACAGAGAACACATACGAGAACAAAACAAAATACCGGTAGGAAACATTTGGTAAACTGAGGGATAAGCTTTCTGAGCTTGTAATGTCCATAGCCGGCTACATCCATTAGCCTGGTTTGGACCGAAGAGGGCACTAGACCTTTCGAACACACCTCACATACCTCTGACGTCTGGGGAATCTCTGGCCAGTTCAATGACCGTTGTACAATGCCATACCGCAAGTACACATCTGCCTTCGCTCCAGACTCGTTGGTATCCGTGGGTGCCTGCACACACGGCCTCTCTTCTAGCTAAGGTACTTCTGCCATCGTAACCTCATGTTTCTTGTCGAGAGAGGAATCAGGAGACTCTGCTAGAACTCTGTCGATCTGCGGGTGAGAGGACAAATTAAACCTGTTTGAATCCGGGTCTGCCTTTACCTGGATATTACCATTGCCTGCCGTTACCTCCGACCTTGCTGTTTCGGCTGACTCGTCCGCGACCTTGGGAAGATTGATGCTCCAATCTGTCACCAAGTCGTTGGCTAGTATCACGTCAATCCCTGCTATCGGGAGGGTATCGACTACTGCCAACGCACATGTGCCGCTGAAGTAAGGTGAGTCGAGATGTACCGGCACTAAGGGGGCGATATACTGCGTCCTAGGAAACCCAACCAGGACAACCTGTTGTCTCTCGACCACACTTACTCCCTCGGGTAACGAGCTCTTCACGATCAGGGACTGGGCTGCTCCACTATCTCTGAGCACTACAACAGATCTACCAGTATGATCACTCGTTACATACCCGCTTGAAGTGTGAGGGGCGAACAAACTTGGTCCTTCCTGCGTCGTCGTCGACTGGCTTCCTGCTGGTGGTGTCACACAGCTCATCATCATCACCTCCCTACGTGCGCCGCCACCTCTTCTGCCTCGGCACATAGCAGCTACATGCCCTTTCTGCCCACAGGTCCAACACACCACATTCCTCCTCGGACTCCGGTGTTTCGGACTACTAGGACTAGTCCTTCGAGGGCTACTTGGGGGCGTCTTCTTAGCGCTTCGTGGGACGGGTCTTTCCTCTTCGTCATGAGGTCTGTCAAACCGGCGCTGGTAATTCCTCGGGACGTACTTAGCAGACGGCCTATGAGTCAGGATGTATTCCTCAGCCATGGTGGCTGCCGCACTCAAGGTCTCCACCTGCTGTTCCTCTAAGTACGTCTTCAGGTCTCCAGACAAACAATCCTTGAAGTCCTCTAGCAGTATAAGCTGCTCGAGGTCTTCTTTGGTCTCCACCTTCCGAGAGGCACACCATTCCTGGAAAAGTCGCTCCTTGATAGTGGCGAATTCGGTGAAGGTGTGTTCTGAGGTCTTTTTCAGGTTTCTGAACTTCTGCCTGTAAGCCTCAGGTACCAATTGGTACGCCATGAGCACAACCTTCTTCACCTTATCATAATCGCCGGAGTCGTCAAGGGATAACGTGGAGTAGGCGATTTGGGCCTTCCCAGTCAAGACTGACTGTATCATGATGGCCCAATTCTCCCTTGGCCACTCCAAAGAGGCAGCGACTTTCTCGAAGGCTGCAAAGAACTTTGAAACTTCCTTCTCATGGAATTTGGGGACCATTTTGATGTTTCTTACCGGATCGAAACTACTGGTTTCCGTTGTTGGCCTCCGACCACCGCCTAATCGTAATACTTCTAGTTCATGTTGTCTCTGTCTTTCCTTTTCTTCTCTCTCTCGCTGTTTCTCTTCCCTTTCTCGGTCTTCTCTTTCTCGTTTCTCTTCTCTTTCTCGTTCTTCTCTTTCTCGTCTCTCTTCTCTTTCTCGTTCTTTTTCTCGTTCTTCTTTTCTCGCTCTCGCTCTTCTCTCTCTCGTCTCTCTTCTCTTTCTCGTTCTTTTTCTCGTTCTTCTCTTTCTTGCTCTCGCTCTTCTCTCTCTCTTTCTCGTTCTAATTCTAAACGTCGTATCTCTAGTTCTTTTCCTAATCGCTCTCTTTCCATTTCTAATTTCTTGTCTTCTCTCTTTCTCGCTTCCTCTTCTCTCTCTTTAGCGATTTCTAGCTTTGTCCATTCTATTTCACGATGGATCTCTAGTTCACGCATCTTCACAGTGAGCACACTTATATTTAGTTCACTCTCATCACTTTCGACATCACTGCTCTTACCTTCCTGTTCAATGGAAGCTATTTCCTCACCTTCCTTTATACTAGGAGTCTCGCCTTCCTGTTTCTCCGCCTTCAAATGCCGGTGAACCTTGGACAAGATCTCCACACGGGAATCACTGGCACGGATCTTTATCTCCAGGTAGGCGCTCACTAGTACAAGTTCCTGTTTGCTCAGATATTTTAATCTGGCAAGACAGTCCTCTCTGTTCAGAAAAACCTGCACATCGTCCAGATCATCGATGGTAGCTTTTTCTGCCATTGTCACAGATGGAACACTCAACTAGCACTTAACACACCGCTTTCACGTTAGCACTTAACGCACCGAGCACTGTTCTACGTCAATATTGCACTTTATCGCACCTGGCACCTCACTTGCCAATATTGCACGTAATTACTTCGGGCACCGCACTACACAATATTACACTTAATCGCTTAATCACAGCGAGCACCGCACTGCACAATATCGCACTTTGTCACTCTTAGCACCGCACGGGACGTATAACGTCCCAATCGTCACACCCAGGGGGAATTATTTACAGGGATTACGCCACTTCACCACCCCTGTCAAACATACTTAACAAGGGGATGGATCCCGCTGGGGATGCCAATTATGTTACGGCCCTCTCGGGTCGCAACAGGGTTCGTACTCTGATGTTATTAGAGGAAGGGTATCCTGCCCCAAGCCAGTAGTGGCTTTCAAGGGATGAGATCCGTGACGAAAGTAAAATAAAAGGGGAAGGGATATTAACACTACACAAGGGAAGTATATACAAGGTTGTCTTCTCCTGAAGACGCGGGATCCTCTCGGTGCCGAGTCCTCGGTGCTTTCGTGGTCTCTTGACGAATCCTTCGATCAAGCTGAGTCTACCCCAGACACAGGCCAGCCAAAACACAGTTCCACTGGGGCACCGCCGTGGAGGCCGTCAACCACAAGTCCAGCAGAACAGCTGGCAGGTTCCGGATCAGCAACGCTGGTCAGGCCACTCCACGAGCGATACTAGGGTAGCGCCCTAGTCAGGAGCCTCGTGTGATACCACAAATCACTCTCCTGTCCTCAATACCCCAGTGGTCAATCGTCTCCAGCAGTCGGTCCCGGGTACGACAAATCTTTCAACTGCCACTTCACTGGCAGGGTAACACCACAGTGTTCCTCCGGGAGTCGACTCACAGCTGCTGCAGCAAAGCACAAGGTATGGGGACGGCTGCCTTGGGTAGACTGACTCAACTTCCCTTACAGCAGTCCCAGGTCGACTCTGTAAGCAGACACGTCATCAGTAACAGGTACACACAAAAGCACCTCACTTACAGGCTCAGACACAAACGCCCGACGTATCCACTCCATAGATGGCGCTGTTGTCTGAGCACCACCTCACCAGAGGTCAGCAGCGGCTGCGTGGTGAGCTGAACAGGACTAGAAACTGGCCCTTGTGGCCGGTACACCTCGTCCTTGCCAGGTGTCGTCGTCCATTTGGAGGGGATTTCGGGAGCTGACCCACAGATGGCGCGGTCGTCACTGCTCCGTGCTCGGACGCTGGATTCGGGTCCGGAACACTCAGATTTTCGCATAATATTGCATTTTAAGCAAGTTTTCTTGCATTTTGTTTCGTACTAAACATCAATGAATTTAGCCATATTTTGACGCTTATCATCCCCTTTTCCTTTATGTGATTTAAACAAAATATCATCGAATTAGGCAATATTTTGCCGTTTTCCCACGTTTCCGTGAATTTTCAGTTTATTGTTATTAATTCATTATATATACGATAAAAATGATGCAAACACATAATTGATTAAAAATTAACCTTAAATACCTCATTTTAAATCAACTATTTGTTTCTCGGTAAAATACAGAGAAAGATATTGAAAAGGGGAGAAGTTCGGTTTTTATTGCATATATCGAAGTTTCAGCTGGAATAAAGCAGTTTTACGTGTACATCTTCCTTCGGTAATATAAACGGAAAATCAGGAACATTCTAGTTATTTCTAATGAAAACACATTGATTTTTATCATTTGCATTTGAAACAACATTGTCATCTGTCTTTTTTTGGATCTAAATAATACGAAAAATCGCTCTATGATTCGAAGTTAAAATCCTCAAATTTGGTATAATAGTTACTTTTTTCACGTTTTTCAAGTAGTTTTATATTACGTAAGTATATTCCTTTTTTACCAATATTTCGATACTATTTCATGTAGTATCACGATATGTGATTTGGCCTTCATATATCAGAATTTTGCATAATATTGCATTTTAAGCAAGTTTTCTTGCATTTTGTTTCGTACTAAAAATCATCGAATATAGTAATATTTTGACGTTTATCATCTCCCTTTTCCTTTATGTGATGTAAACAAAATATCATCGAATTAGGCAATATTTTGCTGTTTTTCCACGTTTTTGTGAATTTCCAGTTTATTTGTATAAATTCATTAAATATACGATAAAAATGATACTAACACATAATTGATTAGATAATAACCTTAAATACTTCATTTTCAATCATCTATTTGTTTCTCGTTAAAATACTGAGTAAGATATTGAAAAGGGGAGAAGTTCGGTTTTTATTGCATATATCGACGTTTCACCCGGAATAGAGCGGTTTTACGTGTATATCTTCAATCGGTATTATAAACGGAAAATCAGGAACATTTTAGTTAATTCTAATGAAAACACATTGATTTTTATCATTTGTATTGGATACAACATTGTCATATGTCTTTTCTTGGATCTAAATAATACGAAACCTCGCTTTATGATTCGAAGTTAAAATCCTCAAATTTGGAATAATATTGACTTTTTTCACGTTTTTCATGTAGTTTGATATTACGTAAATATATTCATTTTTACCAATATTTCGATACTATTTCATGTAGTATCACAATATGTCATTTGGCCTTCATATCTCAGAATTTCGCATAATATTGCATTTTAAGCAAGTTTTCTTGCATTTTGTTTCGTACTAAACATCATTGAATTTAGTAATATTTTGACGTTTATCATCTCCCTTTTTCTTTATGTGATATAAACAAAATATCATCGAATTATGCAATATTTTGCTGTTTTTCCACGTTTTTATAAATTTTAAGTTTATTGTTATTAATTCATTAAATATATATGATAAATATGATGCAAACACATAATTGATTAGAAATTAACCTTAAATACTTCATTTTCAATCAACTATTTGTTTCTCGTTAAAATACTTCATAAGATATTGAAAAGGGGAAAATTTCTGTTTTTATTGCATATATCGACGTTTCAGCAGGATTAGAGCGGTTTTACGTGTACATCTTCCGTCGGTAATATAAACGGAAAATCAGGAACATTTTAGTTAATTCTAATGAAAACACATTGATTTTTATCATTTGTATTGGAAACAATATTGTCATATGTCTTTTCTTGGATCTAAATAATACGAAACATCGCTCTATGATTTGAAGTTAAAATCCTCATATATGGTAAAATAGTGACTTTTTTCACATTTTTCATGTGGTGTGATTTTACGTAAATATATTCGTTTTTACCAATATTTCGATACTACTTCATGTTTTCTGACGATATGTGATTTGGCCTTCAAATCTCAGAATTTCGCAAATGTTGCATTTTTAAGCAAGTTTCTTGCATTTTGTTTCGTACTAAAAATCATCGAATTTAGTAATATTTTGACGTTTATCATCCCCCTTTTCCTTTATGTGATTTAAACGAAATATCCTCGAATTAGGCAATATTTTGCCGTTTTCCACGTTGCTGTGAATTTTCAGTTTATTGGTATTAATTCATTAAATATACGATAAAAATGATGCAAACACATAATTGATTAGATAATAACCTTAAATACTTCATCTTCAATCAACTATTTGTTTCTCTTTGAAATACTGAGTAATATATTGAAAAGGGGAGAAGTTCGGTTTTTATTGCATATATCGACGTTTCAGCCGGAATAAAGCGGTTTTACGTTTACATCTTCCATCGGTAATATAAACGGAAAATCAGGAACATTTTAGTTTATTCTAATGAAAACACATTGTTTTTTATCATTTGTATTGGAAACAACATTGTCATATGTCTTTTCTTGGATCTAAATAATACGAAACCTCGCTTTATGATTCGAAACTAAAATCCTCAAATTCGGTTTAATAGTGACTTTTTTCACGTTTTTCATGTAGTTTGATATTACGTAAATATATTCATTTTCACCAATATTTCGATACTATTTCATGTAGTATCACGGTATGTGATTTGCCCTTCAAATCTCAGAATATCGCATAATATTGCATTTTAAGCAAGTTATCTTGCATTTTGTTTTGTACTAAAAATCATCGAATTTAGTAATATTTTGACGTTTATCATCGCCCTTTTCCTTTATGTGATATAAACAAAATATCATCGAATTAGGCAATATTTTGCTGTTTTTTCCACGTTTTTGTGAATTTCCAGTTTATTGGTATAAATTCATTAAATATACGATAAAAATTATACAAACACATAATTGATTATAAAATAACCTTTAATACTTCATTTTCAATCATGTATTTGTTTCTCGTTAAAATACTGAGTAAGATATTGAAAAGGGAAGAAGTTCGGTTTTTATTGCATATATCGACGTTTCACCCAGAATAGAGCGGTTTTACGTGTACATCTTCCATCGGTATTATAAACGGAAAATCAGGAACATTTTAGTTAATTCTAATGAAAACACATTGATTTTTATCATTTGTATTGGAAACAACATTGTCATATGTCTTTTATTGGATCTAAATAATACGAAACCTCGCTTTATGATTCGAAGTTAAAATCCTCAAATTTGGAATAATATTGACTTTTTTCACGTTTTTCATGTAGTTTTTCGTTTTTCGTTTTTCATTTTTTCATATTACGTAAATATATTCATTTTTACCAATATTTCGATACTATTTCATGTAGTATCACGATATGTTATTTGGCCTTCATATCTCAGAATTTCGCATAATATTGCATTTTAAGCAAGTTTTCTTGCATTTTGTTTCGTACTAAACATCAATGAATTTAGCCATATTTTGACGTTTATCATCCCCTTTTCCTTTATGAGATTTAAAAAAATATCATCGAATTAGGCAATATTTTGCCGTTTTTCCACGTTTCCGTGAATTTTCAGTTTATTGTTATTAATTCATTAAATATACAATCAAAATGATACAAACACATAATTGATTAGAAATTAACCTTAAATACCTCATTTTAAATCAACTATTTGTTTCTCGTTAAAATGCAGAGTAAGATATTGAAAAGGGGAGAAGTTTGATTTTTATTGCATATATCGACGTTTCAGCCGGAATAAAGCAGTTTTACGTGTACATCTTCCGTCGGTAATATACACGGAAAATCAGGAACATTCTAGTTATTTCTAATGAAAACACATTGATTTTTATCATTTGCATTTGAAACAACATTGTCATATGTCTTTTCTTGGATCTAAATAATACGAAACCTCGCTTTATGATTCGAAATTAAAATCCTCAAATTTGGTTTAATAGTGAATTTTTTCACGTTTTTCATGTAGTTTGATATTACGTATATATATTAATTTTCACCAATATTTCGATACTATTTCATGTAGTATCACGATGAGGGATTTGACCTTTAAATCTCAGAATATCGCATTATTTTGCATTTTAAGCAAGTTTTCTTGCATTTTGTTTCGTACTAAACATCATTGAGTATAGCAATATTTTGACGTTCATCATCCCCTTTTCCTTTATGTTATTTAAACAAAATATCATCGAATTAGGCAATATTTTGCGGTTTTTCCACGTTTTTGTGAATTTTCAGTTTATTGTTATTAATTCATTAAATATACGATAAATATGATGCAAACACATAATTGATTAAAAATTAACCTTAAATACTTCATTTTCAACCAACTATTTGTTTCTCGTTAAAATACTTCATAAGATATTGAAAAGGGGAGAATTTCTGTTTTTATTGCATATATCGACGTTTCAGCAGGATTATAGCGGTTTTACGTGTACATCTTCCGTCGGTAATATAAACGGAAAATCAGGAACATTTTAGTTAATTCTAATGAAAACACATTGATTTTTATCATTTGTATTGGAAACAACATTGTCATATGTCTTTTCTTGGATCTAAATAATACGAAACATCGCTCTATTATTTGAAGTTAAAATTCTCATATATGGTAAAATAGTGACTTTTTTCACGTTTTTCATGTGGTGTGATTTTACGTAAATATATTCGTTTTTACCAATATTTCGATACTTCTTCATGTTTTCTGACGATATGTGATTTGGCCTTCAAATCTCAGAATTTCGCAAATGTTGCATTTTTAAGCAAGTTTCTTGCATTTTGTTTTGTACTTAAAATCATCGAATTTAGCAATATTTTGACGTTTATCATCCCCCTTTTACTTTATGTGATTTAAACAAAATATCATCGAATTAGGCAATATTTTGCCGTTTTTCAACGTTTCTGTGAATTTTCAGTTTATTGGTATTAGTTCATTAAATATACGATAAAAATGATGCAAACACATAATTGATTAGATAATAACCTTAAATACTTTATCTTCAATCAACTATTTGTTTCTCATTGAAATACTGAGTAATATATTGAAAAGGGAAGAAGTTCGGTTTTTATTGCATATATCGACGTTTCAGCCGGAATAGAGCGGTTTTACGTGTACATCTTCCATCGGTAATATAAACGGAAAATCAGGAACATTTTAGTTCATTCTAATGAAAACACATTGTTTTTTATCATTTGTATTGGAAACAACATTTGTCATATGTCTTTTCTTGGATCTAAATAATACGAAACCTCGCTTTATGATTCGAAATTAAAATCCTCAAATTTGGTTTAATAGTGACTTTTTTCACGTTTTTCATGTAGTTTGATATTACGTATATATATTCATTTTCACCAATATTTCGATACTATTTCATGTAGTATCACGATAAGGTATTTGACCTTTAAATCTCAGAATATCGCATAATTTTGCATTTTAAGCAAGTTTTCTTGCATTTTGTTTCGTACTAAACATCATTGAGTTTAGCAATATTTTGACGTTCATCATCCCCTTTTCCTTTATGTTATTTAAACAAAATATCATCGAATTAGGCAATATTTTGCCGTTTTTCCACGTTTTTGTGAATTTTCAGTTTATTGTTATTAATTCATTAAATATACGATAATAATGATGCAAACACATAATTGATTAGATAATAACCTTAAATACTTCATTTTCAATCATCTATTTGTTTCTCGTTAAAATACTTGATAAGATATTGAAAAGGGGAGAATTTCTGTTTTTATTGCATATATTGACGTTTCAGCCGGATTAGAGCGGTTTTACGTGTATATCTTCCGTCGGTAATATAAACGGAAAATCAGGAACATTTTTCGGTAATACTAATGAAAACACATTCATTTAAACAACATTGTCATATCTCTTTTCTTAGATCTAAATAATACGAAACCTCGCTCTATGATTTGAAGTTAAAATCCTCAAATATGGTAAAATAGTGACTTTTTTCACGTTTTTCATGTGGTGTGATTTTACGTAGGTATATTCATTTTTACCAATATTTCGATACTATTTCAAGTAGTATCACGATAAGTGATTTGGCCTTCATGTCTCAGAATTTCGCATAATATTGCATTTTAAGCAAGTTTTCTTGCATTTTGTTTCGTACTAAAAATCATCAAATATAGTAATATTTTGACGTTTATCATCTCCCTTTTCCTTTATATGATGTAAACAAATATCATCGAATTAGGCAATATTTTGCTGTTTTTCCGTTTATGTGAGTTTCCAGTTTATTGATATAAATTCATTAAACATACGATAAAAATGATACAAACACATAATTGATTAGATAATAACCTTAAATACTTAATTCTCTATCATCTATTTGTTTCTCGTTAAAATACTGAGTAAGATTGAAAAGGGGAGAAGTTCGGTTTTTATTGCATATATCGACGTTTCACCCGGAATAGAGCGGTTTTACGTGTACATCTTCCATCGGTATTATAAACGGAAAATCAGGAACATTTTAGTTATTTCTAATGGAAAAACATTGATTTTTATCATTTGTATTGGAAACAACATTGTCATATGTCTTTTCTTGGATCTAAATAATACGAAACCTCGCTTTATGATTGGAAGTTAAAATCCTCAAATTTGGAATAATATTGACTTTTTTCACGTTTTTCATGTAGTTTGATATTACGTAAATATATTCATTTTTACCAATATTTCGATACTATTTCATGTAGTATCACGATATGTGATTTGGCTTTCATATCCCAGATTTTCGCATAATATTGTATTTTAAGCAGGTTTTCTTGCATTTTGTTTCGTACTAAACATCATTGAATTTAGCAATATTTTGACGTTTATCATCCCCTTTTCCTTTATGTGATTTAACCAAAATATCATCGAATTAGGCAATAATTTGCTGTTTTTCAACATTTTTATTAATTTTCAGTTTATTGTTATCAATTCATTAAATATACGATCACAATGATGCAAACACATAAGTGATTAGAAATTAACCTTAAATACTTCATTTTCAATCAACTATTTGTTTCTCGTTAAAATACTGAGTAAGATATTGAAAAGGGGAGAAGTTCGGTTTTTATTGCATATAGCGACGTTTCAGCCGGAATAGAGCAGTTTTACGTGTACATCTTCCACGGTAATGTAAACGGAAAATCAGGAACATTCTATTTATTCCAATGAAAACACATTGATTTTTATCATTTGTATTGGAAACAACATTGTCATATGTCTTTTCTTGGATCTAAATAATACGAAACCTCGCTCAATGATTCGAAGTTAAAACCCTCATATTTGGTATAATAGTGACTTTTTTCACGTTTTTCATGTAGTTTTATATTACGTAAATATATTCATTTTTACCAATGTTTCGATACTATTTCATGTAGTATCACGATATGTGATTTGGCCTTCATATCTCAGAATTTCGCATAATATTGCATTTTAAGCAAGTTTTCTTGCATTTTGTTTCGTACTAAACATCATTGGATTTAGTAATATTTTGACGTTTATCATCTCCCTTTTCCTTTATGTGATATGAACAAAATATCATCGAATTATGCAATATTTTGCTGTTTTTCAACGTTTTTATAAATTTTCAGTTTATTGTTATTAATTCATTAAATATGTATGATAAATATGATACAAACACATAATTGATTAAAAATTAACCTTAAATACTTCATTTTCAACCAACTATTTGTTTCTCGTTAAAATACTTCATAAGATATTGAAAAGGGGAGAATTTCTGTTTTTATTGCATATATCGACGTTTCAGCAGGATTATAGCGGTTTTACGTGTACATCTTCCGTCGGTAATATAAACGGAAAATCAGGAACATTTTAGTTAATTCTAATGAAAACACATTGATTTTTATCATTTGTATTGGAAACAACATTGTCATATGTCTTTTCTTGGATCTAAATAATACGAAACATCGCTCTATTATTTGAAGTTAAAATTCTCATATATGGTAAAATAGTGACTTTTTTCACGTTTTTCATGTGGTGTGATTTTACGTAAATATATTCGTTTTTACCAATATTTCGATACTACTTCATGTTTTCTGACGATATGTGATTTGGCCTTCAAATCTCAGAATTTCGCAAATGTTGCATTTTTAAGCAAGTTTCTTGCATTTTGTTTTGTACTTAAAATCATCGAATTTAGCAATATTTTGACGTTTATCATCCCCCTTTTACTTTATGTGATTTAAACAAAATATCATCGAATTAGGCAATATTTTGCCGTTTTTCAACGTTTCTGTGAATTTTCAGTTTATTGGTATTAGTTCATTAAATATACGATAAAAATGATGCAAACACATAATTGATTAGATAATAACCTTAAATACTTTATCTTCAATCAACTATTTGTTTCTCATTGAAATACTGAGTAATATATTGAAAAGGGAAGAAGTTCGGTTTTTATTGCATATATCGACGTTTCAGCCGGAATAGGCGTTTTACGTGTACATCTTCCATCGGTAATATAAACGGAAAATCAGGAACATTTTAGTTCATTCTAATGAAAACACATTGTTTTTTATCATTTGTATTGGAAACAACATTTGTCATATGTCTTTTCTTGGATCTAAATAATACGAAACCTCGCTTTATGATTCGAAATTAAAATCCTCAAATTTGGTTTAATAGTGACTTTTTTCACGTTTTTCATGTAGTTTGATATTACGTATATATATTCATTTTCACCAATATTTCGATACTATTTCATGTAGTATCACGATAAGGTATTTGACCTTTAAATCTCAGAATATCGCATAATTTTGCATTTTAAGATAGTTTTCTTGCATTTTGTTTCGTACTAAACATCATTGAGTTTAGCAATATTTTGACGTTCATCATCCCCTTTTCCTTTATGTTATTTAAACAAAATATCATCGAATTAGGCAATATTTTGCCGTTTTTCCACGTTTTTGTGAATTTTCAGTTTATTGTTATTAATTCATTAAATATACGATAAAAATGATGCAAACACATAATTGATTAGATAATAACCTTAAATACTTCATTTTCAATCATCTATTTGTTTCTCGTTAAAATACTTGATAAGATATTGAAAAGGGGAGAATTTCTGTTTTTATTGCATATATTGACGTTTCAGCCGGATTAGAGCGGTTTTACGTGTATATCTTCCGTCGGTAATATAAACGGAAAATCAGGAACATTTTTCGGTAATACTAATGAAAACACATTCATTTAAACAACATTGTCATATCTCTTTTCTTAGATCTAAATAATACGAAACCTCGCTCTATGATTTGAAGTTAAAATCCTCAAATATGGTAAAATAGTGACTTTTTTCACGTTTTTCATGTGGTGTGATTTTACGTAGGTATATTCATTTTTACCAATATTTCGATACTATTTCAAGTAGTATCACGATATGTGATTTGGCCTTCATGTCTCAGAATTTCGCATAATATTGCATTTTAAGCAAGTTTTCTTGCATTTTGTTTCGTACTAAAAATCATCAAATATAGTAATATTTTGACGTTTATCATCTCCCTTTTCCTTTATATGATGTAAACAAATATCATCGAATTAGGCAATATTTTGCTGTTTTTCCGTTTATGTGAGTTTCCAGTTTATTGATATAAATTCATTAAACATACGATAAAAATGATACAAACACATAATTGATTAGATAATAACCTTAAATACTTAATTCTCTATCATCTATTTGTTTCTCGTTAAAATACTGAGTAAGATTGAAAAGGGGAGAAGTTCGGTTTTTATTGCATATATCGACGTTTCACCCGGAATAGAGCGGTTTTACGTGTACATCTTCCATCGGTATTATAAACGGAAAATCAGGAACATTTTAGTTATTTCTAATGAAAAAACATTGATTTTTATCATTTGTATTGGAAACAACATTGTCATATGTCTTTTCTTGGATCTAAATAATACGAAACCTCGCTTTATGATTGGAAGTTAAAATCCTCAAATTTGGAATAATATTGACTTTTTTCACGTTTTTCATGTAGTTTGATATTACGTAAATATATTCATTTTTACCAATATTTCGATACTATTTCATGTAGTATCACGATATGTGATTTGGCTTTCATATCCCAGATTTTCGCATAATATTGTATTTTAAGCAGGTTTTCTTGCATTTTGTTTCGTACTAAACATCATTGAATTTAGCAATATTTTGACGTTTATCATCCCCTTTTCCTTTATGTGATTTAACCAAAATATCATCGAATTAGGCAATATTTTGCTGTTTTTCAACATTTTTATTAATTTTCAGTTTATTGTTATCAATTCATTAAATATACGATCACAATGATGCAAACACATAAGTGATTAGAAATTAACCTTAAATACTTCATTTTCAATCAACTATTTGTTTCTCGTTAAAATACTGAGTAAGATATTGAAAAGGGGAGAAGTTCGGTTTTTATTGCATATAGCGACGTTTCAGCCGGAATAGAGCAGTTTTACGTGTACATCTTCCACAGTAATGTAAACGGAAAATCAGGAACATTCTATTTATTCCAATGAAAACACATTGATTTTTATCATTTGTATTGGAAACAACATTGTCATATGTCTTTTCTTGGATCTAAATAATACGAAACCTCGCTCTATGATTCGAAGTTAAAACCCTCATATTTGGTATAATAGTGACTTTTTTCACGTTTTTCATGTAGTTTTATATTACGTAAATATATTCATTTTTACCAATGTTTCGATACTATTTCATGTAGTATCACGATATGTGATTTGGCCTTCATATCTCAGAATTTCGCATAATATTGCATTTTAAGCAAGTTTTCTTGCATTTTGTTTCGTACTAAACATCATTGAATTTAGTAATATTTTGACGTTTATCATCTCCCTTTTCCTTTATGTGATATGAACAAAATATCATCGAATTATGCAATATTTTGCTGTTTTTCAACGTTTTTATAAATTTTCAGTTTATTGTTATTAATTCATTAAATATGTATGATAAATATGATGCAAACACATAATTGATTAGAAATTAACCTTAAATACTTCATTTTCAACCAACTATTTGTTTCTCGTTAAAATACTTCATAAGATATTAAAAAGGGGAGAATTTCTGTTTTTATTGCATATATCGACGTTTCAGCAGGATTATAGCGGTTTTACGTGTACATCTTCCGTCGGTAATATAAACGGAAAATCAGGAACATTTTAGTTAATTCTAATGAAAACACATTGATTTTTATCATTTCTATTGGAAACAACATTGTCATATGTCTTTTCTTGGATCTAAATAATACGAAACATCGCTCTATTATTTGAAGTTAAAATTCTCATATATGGTAAAATAGTGACTTTTTTCACGTTTTTCATGTGGTGTGATTTTACGTAAATATATTCGTTTTTACCAATATTTCGATACTACTTCATGTTTTCTGACGATATGTGATTTGGCCTTCATATCTCAGAATTTCGCAAATGTTGCATTTTTAAGCAAGTTTCTTGCATTTTGTTTTGTACTTAAAATCATCGAATTTAGCAATATTTTGACGTTTATCATCCCCCTTTTACTTTATGTGATTTAAACAAAATATCATCGAATTAGGCAATATTTTGCCGTTTTTCAACGTTTCTGTGAATTTTCAGTTTATTGGTATTAGTTCATTAAATATACGATAAAAATGATGCAAACACATAATTGATTAGATAATAACCTTAAATACTTTATCTTCAATCAACTATTTGTTTCTCATTGAAATACTGAGTAATATATTGAAAAGGGGAGAAGTTCGGTTTTTATTGCATATATCGACGTTTCAGCCGGAATAGAGCGGTTTTACGTGTACATCTTCCATCGGTAATATAAACGGAAAATCAGGAACATTTTAGTTCATTCTAATGAAAACACATTATTTTTTATCATTTGTATTGGAAACAACATTTGTCATATGTCTTTTCTTGGATCTAAATAATACGAAACCTCGCTTTATGATTCGAAATTAAAATCCTCAAATTTGGTTTAATAGTGACTTTTTCACGTTTTTCATGTAGTTTGATATTACGTATATATATTCATTTTCACCAATATTTCGATACTATTTCATGTAGTATCACGATAAGGTATTTGACCTTTAAATCTCAGAATATCGCATAATTTTGCATTTTAAGCAAGTTTTCTTGCATTTTGTTTCGTACTAAACATCATTGAGTTTAGCAATATTTTGACGTTCATCATCCCCTTTTCCTTTATGTTATTTAAACAAAATATCATCGAATTAGGCAATATTTTGCCGTTTTTCCACGTTTTTGTGAATTTTCAGTTTATTGTTATTAATTCATTAAATATACGATAAATATGATGCAAACACATAATTGATTAAAAATTAACCTTAAATACTTCATTTTCAACCAACTATTTGTTTCTCGTTAAAATACTTCATAAGATATTGAAAAGGGGAGAATTTCTGTTTTTATTGCATATATCGACGTTTCAGCAGGATTATAGCGGTTTTACGTGTACATCTTCCGTCGGTAATATAAACGGAAAATCAGGAACATTTTAGTTAATTCTAATGAAAACACATTGATTTTTATCATTTGTATTGGAAACAACATTGTCATATGTCTTTTCTTGGATCTAAATAATACGAAACATCGCTCTATTATTTGAAGTTAAAATTCTCATATATGGTAAAATAGTGACTTTTTTCACGTTTTTCATGTGGTGTGATTTTACGTAAATATATTCGTTTTTACCAATATTTCGATACTACTTCATGTTTTCTGACGATATGTGATTTGGCCTTCAAATCTCAGAATTTCGCAAATGTTGCATTTTTAAGCAAGTTTCTTGCATTTTGTTTTGTACTTAAAATCATCGAATTTAGCAATATTTTGACGTTTATCATCCCCCTTTTACTTTATGTGATTTAAACAAAATATCATCGAATTAGGCAATATTTTGCCGTTTTTCAACGTTTCTGTGAATTTTCAGTTTATTGGTATTAGTTCATTAAATATACGATAAAAATGATGCAAACACATAATTGATTAGATAATAACCTTAAATACTTTATCTTCAATCAACTATTTGTTTCTCATTGAAATACTGAGTAATATATTGAAAAGGGAAGAAGTTCGGTTTTTATTGCATATATCGACGTTTCAGCCGGAATAGAGCGGTTTTACGTGTACATCTTCCATCGGTAATATAAACGGAAAATCAGGAACATTTTAGTTCATTCTAATGAAAACACATTGTTTTTTATCATTTGTATTGGAAACAACATTTGTCATATGTCTTTTCTTGGATCTAAATAATACGAAACCTCGCTTTATGATTCGAAATTAAAATCCTCAAATTTGGTTTAATAGTGACTTTTTTCACGTTTTTCATGTAGTTTGATATTACGTATATATATTCATTTTCACCAATATTTCGATACTATTTCATGTAGTATCACGATAAGGTATTTGACCTTTAAATCTCAGAATATCGCATAATTTTGCATTTTAAGCAAGTTTTCTTGCATTTTGTTTCGTACTAAACATCATTGAGTTTAGCAATATTTTGACGTTCATCATCCCCTTTTCCTTTATGTTATTTAAACAAAATATCATCGAATTAGGCAATATTTTGCCGTTTTTCCACGTTTTTGTGAATTTTTAGTTTATTGTTATTAATTCATTAAATATACGATAAAAATGATGCAAACACATAATTGATTAGATAATAACCTTAAATACTTCATTTTCAATCATCTATTTGTTTCTCGTTAAAATACTTGATAAGATATTGAAAAGGGGAGAATTTCTGTTTTTATTGCATATATTGACGTTTCAGCCGGATTAGAGCGGTTTTACGTGTATATCTTCCGTCGGTAATATAAACGGAAAATCAGGAACATTTTTCGGTAATACTAATGAAAACACATTCATTTAAACAACATTGTCATATCTCTTTTCTTAGATCTAAATAATACGAAACCTCGCTCTATGATTTGAAGTTAAAATCCTCAAATATGGTAAAATAGTGACTTTTTTCACGTTTTTCATGTGGTGTAATTTTACGTAGGTATATTCATTTTTACCAATATTTCGATACTATTTCAAGTAGTATCACGATATGTGATTTGGCCTTCATGTCTCAGAATTTCGCATAATATTGCATTTTAAGCAAGTTTTCTTGCATTTTGTTTCGTACTAAAAATCATCAAATATAGTAATATTTTGACGTTTATCATCTCCCTTTTCCTTTATATGATGTAAACAAATATCATCGAATTAGGCAATATTTTGCTGTTTTTCCGTTTATGTGAGTTTCCAGTTTATTGATATAAATTCATTAAACATACGATAAAAATGATACAAACACATAATTGATTAGATAATAACCTTAAATACTTAATTCTCTATCATCTATTTGTTTCTCGTTAAAATACTGAGTAAGATTGAAAAGGGGAGAAGTTCGGTTTTTATTGCATATATCGACGTTTCACCCGGAATAGAGCGGTTTTACGTGTACATCTTCCATCGGTATTATAAACGGAAAATCAGGAACATTTTAGTTATTTCTAATGAAAAAACATTGATTTTTATCATTTGTATTGGAAACAACATTGTCATATGTCTTTTCTTGGATCTAAATAATACGAAACCTCGCTTTATGATTGGAAGTTAAAATCCTCAAATTTGGAATAATATTGACTTTTTTCACGTTTTTCATGTAGTTTGATATTACGTAAATATATTCATTTTTACCAATATTTCGATACTATTTCACGTAGTATCACGATATGTGATTTGGCTTTCATATCCCAGATTTTCGCATAATATTGTATTTTAAGCAGGTTTTCTTGCATTTTGTTTCGTACTAAACATCATTGAATTTAGCAATATTTTGACGTTTATCATCCCCTTTTCCTTTATGTGATTTAACCAAAATATCATCGAATTAGGCAATATTTTGCTGTTTTTCAACATTTTTATTACTTTTCAGTTTATTGTTATCAATTCATTAAATATACGATCACAATGATGCAAACACATAAGTGATTAGAAATTAACCTTAAATACTTCATTTTCAATCAACTATTTGTTTCTCGTTAAAATACTGAGTAAGATATTGAAAAGGGGAGAAGTTCGGTTTTTATTGCATATAGCGACGTTTCAGCCGGAATAGAGCAGTTTTACGTGTACATCTTCCACGGTAATGTAAACGGAAAATCAGGAACATTCTATTTATTCCAATGAAAACACATTGATTTTTATCATTTGTATTGGAAACAACATTGTCATATGTCTTTTCTTGGATCTAAATAATACGAAACCTCGCTCTATGATTCGAAGTTAAAACCCTCATATTTGGTATAATAGTGACTTTTTTCACGTTTTTCATGTAGTTTTATATTACGTAAATATATTCATTTTTACCAATGTTTCGATACTATTTCATGTAGTATCACGATATGTGATTTGGCCTTCATATCTCAGAATTTCGCATAATATTGCATTTTAAGCAAGTTTTCTTGCATTTTGTTTCGTACTAAACATCATTGAATTTAGTAATATTTTGACGTTTATCATCTCCCTTTTCCTTTATGTGATATGAACAAAATATCATCGAACTATGCAATATTTTGCTGTTTTTCAACGTTTTTATAAATTTTCAGTTTATTGTTATTAATTCATTAAATATGTATGATAAATATGATGCAAACACATAATTGATTAAAAATTAACCTTAAATACTTCATTTTCAACCAACTATTTGTTTCTCGTTAAAATACTTCATAAGATATTGAAAAGGGGAGAATTTCTGTTTTTATTGCATATATCGACGTTTCAGCAGGATTATAGCGGTTTTACGTGTACATCTTCCGTCGGTAATATAAACGGAAAATCAGGAACATTTTAGTTAATTCTAATGAAAACACATTGATTTTTATCATTTGTATTGGAAACAACATTGTCATATGTCTTTTCTTGGATCTAAATAATACGAAACATCGCTCTATTATTTGAAGTTAAAATTCTCATATATGGTAAAATAGTGACTTTTTTCACGTTTTTCATGTGGTGTGATTTTACGTAAATATATTCGTTTTTACCAATATTTCGATACTACTTCATGTTTTCTGACGATATGTGATTTGGCCTTCAAATCTCAGAATTTCGCAAATGTTGCATTTTTAAGCAAGTTTCTTGCATTTTGTTTTGTACTTAAAATCATCGAATTTAGCAATATTTTGACGTTTATCATCCCCCTTTTACTTTATGTGATTTAAACAAAATATCATCGAATTAGGCAATATTTTGCCGTTTTTCAACGTTTCTGTGAATTTTCAGTTTATTGGTATTAGTTCATTAAATATACGATAAAAATGATGCAAACACATAATTGATTAGATAATAACCTTAAATACTTTATCTTCAATCAACTATTTGTTTCTCATTGAAATACTGAGTAATATATTGAAAAGGGAAGAAGTTCGGTTTTTATTGCATATATCGACGTTTCAGCCGGAATAGAGCGGTTTTACGTGTACATCTTCCATCGGTAATATAAACGGAAAATCAGGAACATTTTAGTTCATTCTAATGAAAACACATTGTTTTTTATCATTTGTATTGGAAACAACATTTGTCATATGTCTTTTCTTGGATCTAAATAATACGAAACCTCGCTTTATGATTCGAAATTAAAATCCTCAAATTTGGTTTAATAGTGACTTTTTTCACGTTTTTCATGTAGTTTGATATTACGTATATATATTCATTTTCACCAATATTTCGATACTATTTCATGTAGTATCACGATAAGGTATTTGACCTTTAAATCTCAGAATATCGCATAATTTTGCATTTTAAGCAAGTTTTCTTGCATTTTGTTTCGTACTAAACATCATTGAGTTTAGCAATATTTTGACGTTCATCATCCCCTTTTCCTTTATGTTATTTAAACAAAATATCATCGAATTAGGCAATATTTTGCCGTTTTTCCACGTTTTTGTGAATTTTCAGTTTATTGTTATTAATTCATTAAATATATGATAAAAATGATGCAAACACATAATTGATTAGATAATAACCTTAAATACTTCATTTTCAATCATCTATTTGTTTCTCGTTAAAATACTTGATAAGATATTGAAAAGGGGAGAATTTCTGTTTTTATTGCATATATTGACGTTTCAGCCGGATTAGAGCGGTTTTACGTGTAAATCTTCCGTCGGTAATATAAACGGAAAATCAGGAACATTTTTCGGTAATACTAATGAAAACACATTCATTTAAACAACATTGTCATATCTCTTTTCTTAGATCTAAATAATACGAAACCTCGCTCTATGATTTGAAGTTAAAATCCTCAAATATGGTAAAATAGTGACTTTTTTCCCGTTTTTCATGTGGTGTGATTTTACGTAGGTATATTCATTTTTACCAATATTTCGATACTATTTCAAGTAGTATCACGATATGTGATTTGGCCTTCATGTCTCAGAATTTCGCATAATATTGCATTTTAAGCAAGTTTTCTTGCATTTTGTTTCGTACTAAAAATCATCAAATATAGTAATATTTTGACGTTTATCATCTCCCTTTTCCTTTATATGATGTAAACAAATATCATCGAATTAGGCAATATTTTGCTGTTTTTCCGTTTATGTGAGTTTCCAGTTTATTGATATAAATTCATTAAACATACGATAAAAATGATACAAACACATAATTGATTAGATAATAACCTTAAATACTTAATTCTCTATCATCTATTTGTTTCTCGTTAAAATACTGAGTAAGATTGAAAAGGGGAGAAGTTCGGTTTTTATTGCATATATCGACGTTTCACCCGGAATAGAGCGGTTTTACGTGTACATCTTCCATCGGTATTATAAACGGAAAATCAGGAACATTTTAGTTATTTCTAATGAAAAAACATTGATTTTTATCATTTGTATTGGAAACAACATTGTCATATGTCTTTTCTTGGATCTAAATAATACGAAACCTCGCTTTATGATTGGAAGTTAAAATCCTCAAATTTGGAATAATATTGACTTTTTTCACGTTTTTCATGTAGTTTGATATTACGTAAATATATTCATTTTTACCAATATTTCGATACTATTTCATGTAGTATCACGATATGTGATTTGGCTTTCATATCCCAGATTTTCGCATAATATTGTATTTTAAGCAGGTTTTCTTGCATTTTGTTTCGTACTAAACATCATTGAATTTAGCAATATTTTGACGTTTATCATCCCCTTTTCCTTTATGTGATTTAACCAAAATATCATCGAATTAGGCAATATTTTGCTGTTTTTCAACATTTTTATTAATTTTCAGTTTATTGTTATCAATTCATTAAATATACGATCACAATGATGCAAACACATAAGTGATTAGAAATTAACCTTAAATACTTCATTTTCAATCAACTATTTGTTTCTCGTTAAAATACTGAGTAAGATATTGAAAAGGGGAGAAGTTCGGTTTTTATTGCATATAGCGACGTTTCAGCCGGAATAGAGCAGTTTTACGTGTACATCTTCCACAGTAATGTAAACGGAAAATCAGGAACATTCTATTTATTCCAATGAAAACACATTGATTTTTATCATTTGTATTGGAAACAACATTGTCATATGTCTTTTCTTGGATCTAAATAATACGAAACCTCGCTCTATGATTCGAAGTTAAAACCCTCATATTTGGTATAATAGTGACTTTTTTCACGTTTTTCATGTAGTTTTATATTACGTAAATATATTCATTTTTACCAATGTTTCGATACTATTTCATGTAGTATCACGATATGTGATTTGGCCTTCATATCTCAGAATTTCGCATAATATTGCATTTTAAGCAAGTTTTCTTGCATTTTGTTTCGTACTAAACATCATTGAATTTAGTAATATTTTGACGTTTATCATCTCCCTTTTCCTTTATGTGATATGAACAAAATATCATCGAATTATGCAATATTTTGCTGTTTTTCAACGTTTTTATAAATTTTCAGTTTATTGTTATTAATTCATTAAATATGTATGATAAATATGATGCAAACACATAATTGATTAGAAATTAACCTTAAATACTTCATTTTCAACCAACTATTTGTTTCTCGTTAAAATACTTCATAAGATATTAAAAAGGGGAGAATTTCTGTTTTTATTGCATATATCGACGTTTCAGCAGGATTATAGCAGTTTTACGTGTACATCTTCCGTCGGTAATATAAACGGAAAATCAGGAACATTTTAGTTAACTCTAATGAAAACACATTGATTTTTATCATTTCTATTGGAAACAACATTGTCATATGTCTTTTCTTGGATCTAAATAATACGAAACATCGCTCTATTATTTGAAGTTAAAATTCTCATATATGGTAAAATAGTGACTTTTTTCACGTTTTTCATGTGGTGTGATTTTACGTAAATATATTCGTTTTTACCAATATTTCGATACTACTTCATGTTTTCTGACGATATGTGATTTGGCCTTCATATCTCAGAATTTCGCAAATGTTGCATTTTTAAGCAAGTTTCTTGCATTTTGTTTTGTACTTAAAATCATCGAATTTAGCAATATTTTGACGTTTATCATCCCCCTTTTACTTTATGTGATTTAAACAAAATATCATCGAATTAGGCAATATTTTGCCGTTTTTCAACGTTTCTGTGAATTTTCAGTTTATTGGTATTAGTTCATTAAATATACGATAAAAATGATGCAAACACATAATTGATTAGATAATAACCTTAAATACTTTATCTTCAATCAACTATTTGTTTCTCATTGAAATACTGAGTAATATATTGAAAAGGGGAGAAGTTCGGTTTTTATTGCATATATCGACGTTTCAGCCGGAATAGAGCGGTTTTACGTGTACATCTTCCATCGGTAATATAAACGGAAAATCAGGAACATTTTAGTTCATTCTAATGAAAACACATTATTTTTTATCATTTGTATTGGAAACAACATTTGTCATATGTCTTTTCTTGGATCTAAATAATACGAAACCTCGCTTTATGATTCGAAATTAAAATCCTCAAATTTGGTTTAATAGTGACTTTTTCACGTTTTTCATGTAGTTTGATATTACGTATATATATTCATTTTCACCAATATTTCGATACTATTTCATGTAGTATCACGATAAGGTATTTGACCTTTAAATCTCAGAATATCGCATAATTTTGCATTTTAAGCAAGTTTTCTTGCATTTTGTTTCGTACTAAACATCATTGAGTTTAGCAATATTTTGACGTTCATCATCCCCTTTTCCTTTATGTTATTTAAACAAAATATCATCGAATTAGGCAATATTTTGCCGTTTTTCCACGTTTTTGTGAATTTTCAGTTTATTGTTATTAATTCATTAAATATACGATAAAAATGATGCAAACACATAATTGATTAGATAATAACCTTAAATACTTCATTTTCAATCATCTATTTGTTTCTCGTTAAAATACTTGATAAGATATTGAAAAGGGGAGAATTTCTGTTTTTATTGCATATATTGACGTTTCAGCCGGATTAGAGCGGTTTTACGTGTATATCTTCCGTCGGTAATATAAACGGAAAATCAGGAACATTTTTCGGTAATACTAATGAAAACACATTCATTTAAACAACATTGTCATATCTCTTTTCTTAGATCTAAATAATACGAAACCTCGCTCTATGATTTGAAGTTAAAATCCTCAAATGTGGTAAAATAGTGACTTTTTTCACGTTTTTCATGTGGTGTGATTTTACGTAGGTATATTCATTTTTACCAATATTTCGATACTATTTCAAGTAGTATCACGATATGTGATTTGGCCTTCATGTCTCAGAATTTCGCATAATATTGCATTTTAAGCAAGTTTTCTTGCATTTTGTTTCGTACTAAAAATCATCAAATATAGTAATATTTTGACGTTTATCATCTCCCTTTTCCTTTATATGATGTAAACAAATATCATCGAATTAGGCAATATTTTGCTGTTTTTCCGTTTATGTGAGTTTCCAGTTTATTGATATAAATTCATTAAACATACGATAAAAATGATACAAACACATAATTGATTAGATAATAACCTTAAATACTTAATTCTCAATCATCTATTTGTTTCTCGTTAAAATACTGAGTAAGATTGAAAAGGGGAGAAGTTCGGTTTTTATTGCATATATCGACGTTTCACCCGGAATAGAGCGGTTTTACGTGTACATCTTCCATCGGTATTATAAACGGAAAATCAGGAACATTTTAGTTATTTCTAATGAAAAAACATTGATTTTTATCATTTGTATTGGAAACAACATTGTCATATGTCTTTTCTTGGATCTAAATAATACGAAACCTCGCTTTATGATTGGAAGTTAAAATCCTCAAATTTGGAATAATATTGACTTTTTTCACGTTTTTCATGTAGTTTGATATTACGTAAATATATTCATTTTTACCAATATTTCGATACTATTTCATGTAGTATCACGATATGTGATTTGGCTTTCATATCCCAGATTTTCGCATAATATTGTATTTTAAGCAGGTTTTCTTGCATTTTGTTTCGTACTAAACATCATTGAATTTAGCAATATTTTGACGTTTATCATCCCCTTTTCCTTTATGTGATTTAACCAAAATATCATCGAATTAGGCAATATTTTGCTGTTTTTCAACATTTTTATTAATTTTCAGTTTATTGTTATCAATTCATTAAATATACGATCACAATGATGCAAACACATAAGTGATTAGAAATTAACCTTAGATACTTCATTTTCAATCAACTATTTGTTTCTCGTTAAAATACTGAGTAAGATATTGAAAAGGGGAGAAGCTCGGTTTTTATTGCATATAGCGACGTTTCAGCCGGAATAGAGCAGTTTTACGTGTACATCTTCCACGGTAATGTAAACGGAAAATCAGGAACATTCTATTTATTCCAATGAAAACACATTGATTTTTATCATTTGTATTGGAAACAACATTGTCATATGTCTTTTCTTGGATCTAAATAATACGAAACCTCGCTCTATGATTCGAAGTTAAAACCCTCATATTTGGTATAATAGTGACTTTTTTCACGTTTTTCATGTAGTTTTATATTACGTAAATATATTCATTTTTACCAATGTTTCGATACTATTTCATGTAGTATCACGATATGTGATTTGGCCTTCATATCTCAGAATTTCGCATAATATTGCATTTTAAGCAAGTTTTCTTGCATTTTGTTTCGTACTAAACATCATTGAATTTAGTAATATTTTGACGTTTATCATCTCCCTTTTCCTTTATGTGATATGAACAAAATATCATCGAATTATGCAATATTTTGCTGTTTTTCAACGTTTTTATAAATTTTCAGTTTATTGTTATTAATTCATTAAATATGTATGATAAATATGATGCAAACACATAATTGATTAGAAATTAACCTTAAATACTTCATTTTCAACCAACTATTTGTTTCTCGTTAAAATACTTCATAAGATATTAAAAAGGGGAGAATTTCTGTTTTTATTTCATATATCGACGTTTCAGCAGGATTATAGCGGTTTTACGTGTACATCTTCCGTCGGTAATATAAACGGAAAATCAGGAACATTTTAGTTAATTCTAATGAAAACACATTGATTTTTATCATTTCTATTGGAAACAACATTGTCATATGTCTTTTCTTGGATCTAAATAATACGAAACATCGCTCTATTATTTGAAGTTAAAATTCTCATATATGGTAAAATAGTGACTTTTTTCACGTTTTTCATGTGGTGTGATTTTACGTAAATATATTCGTTTTTACCAATATTTCGATACTACTTCATGTTTTCTGACGATATGTGATTTGGCCTTCATATCTCAGAATTTCGCAAATGTTGCATTTTTAAGCAAGTTTCTTGCATTTTGTTTTGTACTTAAAATCATCGAATTTAGCAATATTTTGACGTTTATCATCCCCCTTTTACTTTATGTGATTTAAACAAAATATCATCGAATTAGGCAATATTTTGCCGTTTTTCAACGTTTCTGTGAATTTTCAGTTTATTGGTATTAGTTCATTAAATATACGATAAAAATGATGCAAACACATAATTGATTAGATAATAACCTTAAATACTTTATCTTCAATCAACTATTTGTTTCTCATTGAAATACTGAGTAATATATTGAAAAGGGGAGAAGTTCGGTTTTTATTGCATATATCGACGTTTCAGCCGGAATAGAGCGGTTTTACGTGTACATCTTCCATCGGTAATATAAACGGAAAATCAGGAACATTTTAGTTCATTCTAATGAAAACACATTATTTTTTATCATTTGTATTGGAAACAACATTTGTCATATGTCTTTTCTTGGATCTAAATAATACGAAACCTCGCTTTATGATTCGAAATTAAAATCCTCAAATTTGGTTTAATAGTGACTTTTTCACGTTTTTCATGTAGTTTGATATTACGTATATATATTCATTTTCACCAATATTTCGATACTATTTCATGTAGTATCACGATAAGGTATTTGACCTTTAAATCTCAGAATATCGCATAATTTTGCATTTTAAGCAAGTTTTCTTGCATTTTGTTTCGTACTAAACATCATTGAGTTTAGCAATATTTTGACGTTCATCATCCCCTTTTCCTTTATGTTATTTAAACAAAATATCATCGAATTAGGCAATATTTTGCCGTTTTTCCACGTTTTTGTGAATTTTCAGTTTATTGTTATTAATTCATTAAATATACGATAAAAATGATGCAAACACATAATTGATTAGATAATAACCTTAAATACTTCATTTTCAATCATCTATTTGTTTCTCGTTAAAATACTTGATAAGATATTGAAAAGGGGAGAATTTCTGTTTTTATTGCATATATTGACGTTTCAGCCGGATTAGAGCGGTTTTACGTGTATATCTTCCGTCGGTAATATAAACGGAAAATCAGGAACATTTTTCGGTAATACTAATGAAAACACATTCATTTAAACAACATTGTCATATCTCTTTTCTTAGATCTAAATAATACGAAACCTCGCTCTATGATTTGAAGTTAAAATCCTCAAATGTGGTAAAATAGTGACTTTTTTCACGTTTTTCATGTGGTGTGATTTTACGTAGGTATATTCATTTTTACCAATATTTCGATACTATTTCAAGTAGTATCACGATATGTGATTTGGCCTTCATGTCTCAGAATTTCGCATAATATTGCATTTTAAGCAAGTTTTCTTGCATTTTGTTTCGTACTAAAAATCATCATATATAGTAATATTTTGACGTTTATCATCTCCCTTTTCCTTTATATGATGTAAACAAATATCATCGAATTAGGCAATATTTTGCTGTTTTTCCGTTTATGTGAGTTTCCAGTTTATTGATATAAATTCATTAAATATACGATAAAAATGATACAAACACATAATTGATTAGATAATAACCTTAAATACTTAATTCTCAATCATCTATTTGTTTCTCGTTAAAATACTGAGTAAGATTGAAAAGGGGAGAAGTTCGGTTTTTATTGCATATATCGACGTTTCACCCGGAATAGAGCGGTTTTACGTGTACATCTTCCATCGGTATTATAAACGGAAAATCAGGAACATTTTAGTTATTTCTAATGAAAAAACATTGATTTTTATCATTTGTATTGGAAACAACATTGTCATATGTCTTTTCTTGGATCTAAATAATACGAAACCTCGCTTTATGATTGGAAGTTAAAATCCTCAAATTTGGAATAATATTGACTTTTTTCACGTTTTTCATGTAGTTTGATATTACGTAAATATATTCATTTTTACCAATATTTCGATACTATTTCATGTAGTATCACGATATGTGATTTGGCTTTCATATCCCAGATTTTCGCATAATATTGTATTTTAAGCAGGTTTTCTTGCATTTTGTTTCGTACTAAACATCATTGAATTTAGCAATATTTTGACGTTTATCATCCCCTTTTCCTTTATGTGATTTAACCAAAATATCATCGAATTAGGCAATATTTTGCTGTTTTTCAACATTTTTATTAATTTTCAGTTTATTGTTATCAATTCATTAAATATACGATCACAATGATGCAAACACATAAGTGATTAGAAATTAACCTTAAATACTTCATTTTCAATCAACTATTTGTTTCTCGTTAAAATACTGAGTAAGATATTGAAAAGGGGAGAAGCTCGGTTTTTATTGCATATAGCGACGTTTCAGCCGGAATTGAGCAGTTTTACGTGTACATCTTCCACGGTAATGTAAACGGAAAATCAGGAACATTCTATTTATTCCAATGAAAACACATTGATTTTTATCATTTGTATTGGAAACAACATTGTCATATGTCTTTTCTTGGATCTAAATAATACGAAACCTCGCTCTATGATTCGAAGTTAAAACCCTCATATTTGGTATAATAGTGACTTTTTTCACGTTTTTCATGTAGTTTTATATTACGTAAATATATTCATTTTTACCAATGTTTCGATACTATTTCATGTAGTATCACGATATGTGATTTGGCCTTCATATCTCAGAATTTCGCATAATATTGCATTTTAAGCAAGTTTTCTTGCATTTTGTTTCGTACTAAACATCATTGAATTTAGTAATATTTTGACGTTTATCATCTCCCTTTTCCTTTATGTGATTTAACCAAAATATCATCGAATTATGCAATATTTTGCTGTTTTTCAACGTTTTTATAAATTTTCAGTTTATTGTTATTAATTCATTAAATATGTATGATAAATGTGATGCAAACACATAATTGATTAGAAATTAACCTTAAATACTTCATTTTCAACCAACTATTTGTTTCTCGTTAAAATACTTCATAAGATATTAAAAAGGGGAGAATTTCTGTTTTTATTGCATATATCGACGTTTCAGCAGGATTATAGCGGTTTTACGTGTACATCTTCCGTCGGTAATATAAACGGAAAATCAGGAACATTTTAGTTAATTCTAATGAAAACACATTGATTTTTATCATTTCTATTGGAAACAACATTGTCATATGTCTTTTCTTGGATCTAAATAATACGAAACATCGCTCTATTATTTGAAGTTAAAATTCTCATATATGGTAAAATAGTGACTTTTTTCACGTTTTTCATGTGGTGTGATTTTACGTAAATATATTCGTTTTTACCAATATTTCGATACTACTTCATGTTTTCTGACGATATGTGATTTGGCCTTCATATCTCAGAATTTCGCAAATGTTGCATTTTTAAGCAAGTTTCTTGCATTTTGTTTTGTACTTAAAATCATCGAATTTAGCAATATTTTGACGTTTATCATCCCCCTTTTACTTTATGTGATTTAAACAAAATATCATCGAATTAGGCAATATTTTGCCGTTTTTCAACGTTTCTGTGAATTTTCAGTTTATTGGTATTAGTTCATTAAATATACGATAAAAATGATGCAAACACATAATTGATTAGATAATAACCTTAAATACTTTATCTTCAATCAACTATTTGTTTCTCATTGAAATACTGAGTAATATATTGAAAAGGGGAGAAGTTCGGTTTTTATTGCATATATCGACGTTTCAGCCGGAATAGAGCGGTTTTACGTGTACATCTTCCATCGGTAATATAAACGGAAAATCAGGAACATTTTAGTTCATTCTAATGAAAACACATTATTTTTTATCATTTGTATTGGAAACAACATTTGTCATATGTCTTTTCTTGGATCTAAATAATACGAAACCTCGCTTTATGATTCGAAATTAAAATCCTCAAATTTGGTTTAATAGTGACTTTTTCACGTTTTTCATGTAGTTTGATATTACGTATATATATTCATTTTCACCAATATTTCGATACTATTTCATGTAGTATCACGATAAGGTATTTGACCTTTAAATCTCAGAATATCGCATAATTTTGCATTTTAAGCAAGTTTTCTTGCATTTTGTTTCGTACTAAACATCATTGAGTTTAGCAATATTTTGACGTTCATCATCCCCTTTTCCTTTATGTTATTTAAACAAAATATCATCGAATTAGGCAATATTTTGCCGTTTTTTCACGTTTTTGTGAATTTTCAGTTTATTGTTATTAATTCATTAAATATACGATAAAAATGATGCAAACACATAATTGATTAGATAATAACCTTAAATACTTCATTTTCAATCATCTATTTGTTTCTCGTTAAAATACTTGATAAGATATTGAAAAGGGGAGAATTTCTGTTTTTATTGCATATATTGACGTTTCAGCCGGATTAGAGCGGTTTTACGTGTATATCTTCCGTCGGTAATATAAACGGAAAATCAGGAACATTTTTCGGTAATACTAATGAAAACACATTCATTTAAACAACATTGTCATATCTCTTTTCTTAGATCTAAATAATACGAAACCTCGCTCTATGATTTGAAGTTAAAATCCTCAAATATGGTAAAATAGTGACTTTTTTCACGTTTTTCATGTGGTGTGATTTTACGTAGGTATATTCATTTTTACCAATATTTCGATACTATTTCAAGTAGTATCACGATATGTGATTTGGCCTTCATGTCTCAGAATTTCGCATAATATTGCATTTTAAGCAAGTTTTCTTGCATTTTGTTTCGTACTAAAAATCATCAAATATAGTAATATTTTGACGTTTATCATCTCCCTTTTTCTTTATATGATGTAAACAAATATCATCGAATTAGGCAATATTTTGCTGTTTTTCCGTTTATGTGAGTTTCCAGTTTATTGATATAAATTCATTAAATATACGATAAAAATGATACAAACACATAATTGATTAGATAATAACCTTAAATACTTAATTCTCAATCATCTATTTGTTTCTCGTTAAAATACTGAGTAAGATTGAAAAGGGGAGAAGTTCGGTTTTTATTGCATATATCGACGTTTCAGCCGGAATAGAGCGGTTTTACGTGTACATCTTCCGTCGGTAATATAAACGGAAAATCAGGAACATTTTAGTTCATTCTAATGAAAACACATTGATTTTTATCATTTGTATTGGAAACAACATTGTCATATGTCTTTTCTTGGATCTAAATAATACGAAACATCGCTCTATTATTCGAAATTAAAATCCTCAAATTTGGTTTAATAAAGGACTTTTTTCACGTTTTTCATGTGGTGTGATTTTACGTAAATATATTCGTTTTTACCAATATTTCGATACTACTTCATGTTTTCTGACGATATGTGATTTGGCCTTCAAATCTCAGAATTTCGCAAATGTTACATTTTTAAGCAAGTTTCTTGCATTTTGTTTCGTACTTAAAATCATCGAATTTAGCAATATTTTGACGTTTATCATCCCCATTTTCCTTTATGTGATTTAAACAAAATATCATCGAATTAGGCAATATTTTGCCGTTTTTCCACGTTTCTGTGAATTTTCAGTTTATTGGTATTAATTCATTAAATATACGATAAAAATGATGCATTCTAATCAATTATGAATACATAACTGATTAGAAATTAACCTAAATACCTCATCTTCAATCAACTATTTGTTTCTCGTTAAAATACTGAGTAAGATATTGAAAAGGGGAGAAGTTCGGTTTTTATTGCATATATCGACGTTTCAACCGGAATTGAGCGGTTTTACGTGTACATCTTCCATCGGTAGTATAAACGGAAAATCAGGAACGTTTTAGTTAATTCTAATGAAAACATTGATTTTTATCATTTGTATTGGAAACAACATTGTCATACGTCTTTTCTTGGATCTAAATAATACGAAACCTCGCTTTATGATTCGAAGTTAAAACCTTAAATTTGGTATAATAGTGACTTTTTCACGTTTTTTATGTAGTCTGATATGACGTAAATATATTCATTTTTACTAATATTACGATACTATTTCATGTAGTATCACGATATGTGATTTGGCCTTCAAATCTCAGAATTTCGCATAATATGTTTCGTACTAAAAATCATCGAATTTAGTAATATTTTAACGTTTATCATCCCTCTTTTCCTTTATGTGATATAAACAAAATATAATCGAATTTGGCAATATCATGAAATATTTTAGGCAAATATTCAGGCAATATCATTGAATTTAGCAATATTTTGACGTTTATCATTCCCCTTTTCCTTTATGTGATATAAACAAAATATCATCGAATTAGGCAATATTTTGCTGTTTTTTCCACGTTCCTGTGAATTTCCAGTTTATCGGTATTAATTCATCAAATATACGATCAAAATGATAGAAACACATAATTGATTAGATAATAACCTTAAATACTTCATTTTCAATCATCTATTTGTTTCTCGTTAAAATACTGAGTAAGATATTGAAAAGGGGAGAAGTTCGGTTTTTATTGCATATTTCGACATTTCACCCGGAATTGAGCGGTTTTACGTGTACATCGGTAATATAAACGGAAAATCAGGAACATTTTAGTTAATTCTAATGAAAACGCATTGATTTTTATCATTTGTATTGGAAACCACATTGTCATATGTCTTTTCTTGGATCTAAATAATACGACACCTCGCTTTATGATTCGAAGTTAAAATCCTCAAATTTGGAATAATATTGACTTTTTTCACGTTTTTCATGTAGTTTGTTATTACGTAAATATATTCATTTTTACCAATATTTCGATACTATTTCATATAGTATCACAATATGCGATTTGGCTTTCATATTTCAGATTTTCGCATAATATTGCATTTTAAGCAAGTTTCCTTGCATTTTGTTTCGTACTAAATATCATTGAATTTAGCAAAATTTTGACGTTTATCATCCCCTTTTCCTTTATGTGACTTAAACAAAATATCATCGAATTAGGCAATATTTTGCCGTTTTTCCACGTTTCTGTGAATTTTCAGTTTATTGGTATTAATTCATTAAATATACGATAAAAATGATGCAAACACATAATTGATTAGATAATAACCTTAAACACTTCATCTTCAATCATCTATTTGTTTCTCGTTGAAATACTGAGTAATATATATAAATGGGGAGAAGTTCGGTTTTTATTGCATATATCGACGTTTCAGCCGGAATAGAGCGGTTGTACGTGTACATCTTCCATCAGTAATATAAACGGAAAATCAGGAACATTTTAGTTCATCCTAATGAAAACACATTGATTTTTATCATTTGTATTGGAAACAACATTGCCATATGTCTTTTCTTGGATCTAAATAATACAAAACCTCGCTTTATGATTCTAAGTTAAAATCCTCAAATTTGGAATAATATTGACTTTTTTCACATTTTTCATATTACGTAAATATATTCATATTTACCAATATTTCGATACTATTTCGTGTAGTATCACAATATGTGATTTGGCTTTCATATATCAGATTTTCGCATAATATTGCATTTTAAGCAAGTTTTCTTGCATTTTGTTTGTACACTGTACGAAACATCATTGTACGAAACATCAACATCAAAAATCGAAACATCATTCGTTCATCATTGAATTTAGCGATATTTTGACGTTTATCATCCCCTTTTCCTTTATGTGATTTTAACAAAATATCATCGAATTAGGCAATGTTTTGCCGTTTTTCCACGTTTTTGTGAATTTTGAGTTTATTGTAATTAATTCATTAAATATACGATAAAAATGATGCAAACACATAATTGATTGGAAATTAACCTTAAATACTTCATTTTCAATCATCTATTTGTTTCTCGTTAAAATACTGAGTAAGATATTGAAAAGGGGAGAAGTTCGGTTTTTATTGCATATATCGACATTTCACCCGGAATAGAGCGGTTTTACGTGTACATCGGTAATATAAACGGAAAATCAGGAACATTTTAGTTAATTCTAATGAAAACGCATTGATTTTTATCATTTGTATTGGAAACAACATTGTCATATGTCTTTTCTTGGATCTAAATAATACGACACCTCGCTTTATGATTCGAAGTTAAAATCCTCAAATTTGGAATAATATTGACTTTTTTCACGTTTTTCATGTAGTTTGTTATTACGTAAATATATTCATTTTTACCAATATTTCGATACTATTTCATATAGTATCACAATATGCGATTTGGCTTTCATATATCAGATTTTCGCATAATATTGCATTTTAAGCAAGTTTCCTTGCATTTTGTTTCGTACTAAATATCATTGAATTTAGCAAAATTTTGACGTTTATCATCCCCTTTTCCTTTATGTGACTTAAACAAAATATCATCGAATTAGGCAATATTTTGCCGTTTTTCCACGTTTCTGTGAATTTTCAATTTATTGGTATTAATTCATTAAATATACGATAAAAATGATGCAAACACAATTGATTAGATAATAACCTTAAACACTTCATCTTCAATCATCTATTTGTTTCTCGTTGAAATACTGAGTAATATATATAAATGGGGAGAAGTTCGGTTTTTATTGCATATATCGACGTTTCAGCCGGAATAGAGCGGTTGTACGGGTACATCTTCCATCAGTAATATAAACGGAAAATAAGGAACATTTTAGTTCATTCTAATGAAAACACATTGATTTTTATCATTTGTATTGGAAACAACATTGCCATATGTCTTTTCTTGGATCTAAATAATACAAAACCTCGCTTTATGATTCTAAGTTAAAATCCTCAAATTTGGAATAATATTGACTTTTTTCACATTTTTCATATTACGTAAATATATTCATATTTACCAATATTTCGATACTATTTCATGTAGTATCACAATATGTGATTTGGCTTTCATATATCAGATTTTCGCATAATATTGCATTTTAAGCAAGTTTTCTTGCATTTTGTTTGTACACTGTACGAAACATCATTGTACGAAACATCAACATCAAAAATCGAAACATCATTCGTTCATCATTGAATTTAGCGATATTTTGACGTTTATCATCCCCTTTTCCTTTATGTGATTTTAACAAAATATCATCGAATTAGGCAATATTTTGCCGTTTTTCCACGTTTTTGTGAATTTTGAGTTTATTGTAATTAATTCATTAAATATACGATAAAAATGATGCAAACACATAATTGATTTGAAATTAACCTTAAATACTTAATTTTCAATCATCTATTTGTTTCTCGTTAAAATACTGAGTAAGATATTGAAAAGGGGAGAAGTTCGGTTTTTATTGCATATATCGACATTTCACCCGGAATAGAGCGGTTTTACGTGTACATCGGTAATATAAACGGAAAATCAGGAACATTTTAGTTAATTCTAATGAAAACGCATTGATTTTTATCATTTGTATTGGAAACAACATTGTCATATGTCTTTTCTTGGATCTAAATAATACGACACCTCGCTTTATGATTCGAAGTTAAAATCCTCAAATTTGGAATAATATTGACTTTTTTCACGTTTTTCATGTAGTTTGTTATTACGTAAATATATTCATTTTTACCAATATTTCGATACTATTTCATATAGTATCACAATATGCGATTTGGCTTTCATATTTCAGATTTTCGCATAATATTGCATTTTAAGCAAGTTTCCTTGCATTTTGTTTCTTACTAAATATCATTGAATTTAGCAAAATTTTGACGTTTATCATCCCCTTTTCCTTTATGTGACTTAAACAAAATATCATCGAATTAGGCAATATTTTGCCGTTTTTCCACGTTTCTGTGAATTTTCAATTTATTGGTATTAATTCATTAAATATACGATAAAAATGATGCAAACACATAATTGATTAGATAATAACCTTAAACACTTCATCTTCAATCATCTATTTGTTTTTCGTTGAAATACTGAGTAATATATATAAATGGGGAGAAGTTCGGTTTTTATTGCATATATCGACGTTTCAGCCGGAATAGAGCGGTTGTACGGGTACATCTTCCATCAGTAATATAAACGGAAAATCAGGAACATTTTAGTTCATTCTAATGAAAACACATTGATTTTTATCATTTGTATTGGAAACAACATTGCCATATGTCTTTTCTTGGATCTAAATAATACAAAACCTCGCTTTATGATTCTAAGTTAAAATCCTCAAATTTGGAATAATATTGACTTTTTTCACATTTTTCATATTACGTAAATATATTCATATTTACCAATATTTCGATACCATTTCATGTAGTATCACAATATGTGATTTGGCTTTCATATATCAGATTTTCGCATAATATTGCATTTTAAGCAAGTTTTCTTG
Source organism: Procambarus clarkii (assembly GCF_040958095.1). Taxonomy (NCBI): domain Eukaryota; kingdom Metazoa; phylum Arthropoda; class Malacostraca; order Decapoda; family Cambaridae; genus Procambarus; species Procambarus clarkii. The sequence goes on from NC_091187.1 coordinate 8,130,454, forward strand.
CATTTTGTTTGTACACTGTACGAAACATCATTGTACGAAACATCAACATCAAAAATCGAAACATCATTCGTTCATCATTGAATTTAGCGATATTTTGACGTTTATCATCCCCTTTTCCTTTATGTGATTTTAACCAAATATCATCGAATTAGGCAATATTTTGCCGTTTTTCCACGTTTTTGTGAATTTTGAGTTTATTGTAATTAATTCATTAAATATACGATAAAAATGATGCAAACACATAATTGATTTGAAATTAACCTTAAATACTTCATTTTCAATCATCTATTTGTTTCTCGTTAAAATACTGAGTAAGATATTGAAAAGGGGAGAAGTTCGGTTTTTATTGCATATATCGACATTTCACCCGGAATAGAGCGGTTTTACGTGTACATCGGTAATATAAACGGAAAATCAGGAATATTTTAGTTAATTCTAATGAAAACGCATTGATTTTTATCATTTGTATTGGAAACAACATTGTCATATGTCTTTTCTTGGATCTAAATAATACGACACCTCGCTTTATGATTCGAAGTTAAAATCCTCAAATTTGGAATAATATTGACTTTTTTCACGTTTTTCATGTAGTTTGTTATTACGTAAATATTTTAAATGGTAAATTTTTACCAATATTTCGATAATATTTCATATAGTATCACAATATGCGATTTGGTTTCATATTTCAGATTTTCGCATAATATTGCATTTTAAGCAAGTTTCCTTGCATTTTGTTTCGTACTAAATATCATTGAATTTAGCAAAATTTTGACGTTTATCATCCCCATTTCCTTTATGTGACTTAAACAAAATATCATCGAATTAGGCAATATTTTGCCGTTTTTCCACGTTTCTGTGAATTTTCAGTTTATTGGTATTAATTCATTAAATATACGATAAAAATGATGCATTCTAATCAATTATGAATACATAACTGATTAGAAATTAACCTAAATACCTCATCTTCAATCAACTATTTGTTTCTCGTTAAAATACTGAGTAAGATATTGAAAAGGGGAGAAGTTCGGTTTTTATTGCATATATCGACGTTTCAACCGGAATTGAGCGGTTTTACGTGTACATCTTCCATCGGTAGTATAAACGGAAAATCAGGAACATTTTAGTTAATTCTAATGAAAACATTGATTTTTATCATTTGTATTGGAAACAACATTGTCATACGTCTTTTCTTGGATCTAAATAATACGAAACCTCGCTTTATGATTCGAAGTTAAAACCTTAAATTTGGTATAATAGTGACTTTTTCACGTTTTTTATGTAGTCTGATATGACGTAAATATATTCATTTTTACTAATATTTCGATACTATTTCATGTAGTATCACGATATGTGATTTGGCCTTCAAATCTCAGAATTTCGCATAATATGTTACGTACTAAAAATCATCGAATTTAGTAATATTTTAACGTTTATCATCCCCCTTTTCCTTTATGTGATATAAACAAAATATAATCGAATTTGGCAATATCATGAAATATTTTAGGCAAATATTCAGGCAATATCATTGAATTTAGCAATATTTTGACGTTTATCATTCCCCTTTTCCTTTATGTGATATAAACAAAATATCATCGAATTAGGCAATATTTTGCTGTTTTTTCCACGTTCCTGTGAATTTCCAGTTTATCGGTATTAATTCATCAAATATACGATCAAAATGATATAAACACATAATTGATTAGATAATAACCTTAAATACTTCATTTTCAATCATCTATTTGTTTCTCGTTAAAATACTGAGTAAGGTATTGAAAAGGGGAGAAGTTCGGTTTTTATTGCATATATCGACATTTCACCCGGAATAGAGCGGTTTTACGTGTACATCGGTAATATAAACGGAAAATCAGGAACATTTTAGTTAATTCTAATGAAAACGCATTGATTTTTATCATTTGTATTGGAAACAACATTGTCATATGTCTTTTCTTGGATCTAAATAATACGACACCTCGCTTTATGATTCGAAGTTAAAATCCTCAAATTTGGAATAATATTGACTTTTTTCACGTTTTTCATGTAGTTTGTTATTACGTAAATATATTCATTTTTACCAATATTTCGATACTATTTCATATAGTATCACAATATGCGATTTGGCTTTCATATTTCAGATTTTCGCATAATATTGCATTTTAAGCAAGTTTCCTTGCATTTTGTTTCTTACTAAATATCATTGAATTTAGCAAAATTTTGACGTTTATCATCCCCTTTTCCTTTATGTGACTTAAACAAAATATCATCGAATTAGGCAATATTTTGCCGTTTTTCCACGTTTCTGTGAATTTTCAATTTATTGGTATTAATTCATTAAATATACGATAAAAATGATGCAAACACATAATTGATTAGATAATAACCTTAAACACTTCATCTTCAATCATCTATTTGTTTCTCGTTGAAATACTGAGTAATATATATAAATGGGGAGAAGTTCGGTTTTTATTGCATATATCGACGTTTCAGCCGGAATTGAGCGGTTGTACGGGTACATCTTCCATCAGTAATATAAACGGAAAATCAGGAACATTTTAGTTCATTCTAATGAAAACACATTGATTTTTATCATTTGTATTGGAAACAACATTGCCATATGTCTTTTCTTGGATCTAAATAATACAAAACCTCGCTTTATGATTCTAAGTTAAAATCCTCAAATTTGGAATAATATTGACTTTTTTCACATTTTTCATATTACGTAAATATATTCATATTTACCAATATTTCGATACTATTTCATGTAGTATCACAATATGTGATTTGGCTTTCATATATCAGATTTTCGCATAATATTGCATTTTAAGCAAGTTTTCTTGCATTTTGTTTGTACACTGTACGAAACATCATTGTACGAAACATCAACATCAAAAATCGAAACATCATTCGTTCATCATTGAATTTAGCGATATTTTGACGTTTATCATCCCCTTTTCCTTTATGTGATTTTAACAAAATATCATCGAATTAGGCAATATTTTGCCGTTTTTCCACGTTTTTGTGAATTTTGAGTTTATTGTAATTAATTCATTAAATATACGATAAAAATGATGCAAACACATAATTGATTTGAAATTAACCTTAAATACTTCATTTTCAATCATCTATTTGTTTCTCGTTAAAATACTGAGTAAGATATTGAAAAGGGGAGAAGTTCGGTTTTTATTGCATATATCGACATTTCACCCGGAATAGAGCGGTTTTACGTGTACATTGGTAATATAAACGGAAAATCAGGAACATTTTAGTTAATTCTAATGAAAACGCATTGATTTTTATCATTTGTATTGGAAACAACATTGTCATATGTCTTTTCTTGGATCTAAATAATACGACACCTCGCTTTATGATTCGAAGTTAAAATCCTCAAATTTGGAATAATATTGACTTTTTTCACGTTTTTCATGTAGTTTGTTATTACGTAAATATATTCATTTTTACCAATATTTCGATACTATTTCATATAGTATCACAATATGCGATTTGGTTTCATATTTCAGATTTTCGCATAATATTGCATTTTAAGCAAGTTTCCTTGCATTTTGTTTCGTACTAAATATCATTGAATTTAGCAAAATTTTGACGTTTATCATCCCCATTTCCTTTATGTGACTTAAACAAAATATCATCGAATTAGGCAATATTTTGCCGTTTTTCCACGTTTCTGTGAATTTTCAGTTTATTGGTATTAATTCATTAAATATACGATAAAAATGATGCATTCTAATCAATTATGAATACATAACTGATTAGAAATTAACCTAAATACCTCATCTTCAATCAACTATTTGTTTCTCGTTAAAATACTGAGTAAGATATTGAAAAGGGGAGAAGTTCGGTTTTTATTGCATATATCGACGTTTCAACCGGAATTGAGCGGTTTTACGTGTACATCTTCCATCGGTAGTATTAACGGAAAATCAGGAACATTTTAGTTAATTCTAATGAAAACATTGATTTTTATCATTTGTATTGGAAACAACATTGTCATACGTCTTTTCTTGGATCTAAATAATACGAAACCTCGCTTTATGATTCGAAGTTAAAACCTTAAATTTGGTATAATAGTGACTTTTTCACGTTTTTTATGTAGTCTGATATGACGTAAATATATTCATTTTTACTAATATTTCGATACTATTTCATGTAGTATCACGATATGTGATTTGGCCTTCAAATCTCAGAATTTCGCATAATATGTTTCGTACTAAAAATCATCGAATTTAGTAATATTTTAACGTTTATCATCCCCCTTTTCCTTTATGTGATATAAACAAAATATAATCGAATTTGGCAATATCATGAAATATTTTAGGCAAATATTCAGGCAATATCATTGAATTTAGCAATATTTTGACGTTTATCATTCCCCTTTTCCTTTATGTGATGTAAACAAAATATCATCGAATTAGGCAATATTTTGCTGTTTTTTCCACGTTCCTGTGAATTTCCAGTTTATCGGTATTAATTCATCAAATATACGATCAAAATGATAGAAACACATAATTGATTAGATAATAACCTTAAATACTTCATTTTCAATCATCTATTTGTTTCTCGTTAAAATACTGAGTAAGATATTGAAAAGGGGAGAAGTTCGGTTTGTATTGCATATATCGACATTTCACCCGGAATAGAGCGGTTTTACGTGTACATCGGTAATACAAAAGGAAAATCAGGAACATTTTAGTTAATTCTAATGAAAACGCATTGATTTTTATCATTTGTATTGGAAACAACATTGTCATATGTCTTTTCTTGGATCTAAATAATACGACACCTCGCTTTATGATTCGAAGTTAAAATCCTCAAATTTGGAATAATATTGACTTTTTTCACGTTTTTCATGTAGTTTGTTATTACGTAAATATATTCATTTTTACCACTATTTCGATACTATTTCATATAGTATCACAATATGCGATTTGGCTTTCATATATCAGATTTTCGCATAATATTGCATTTTAAGCAAGTTTCCTTGCATTTTGTTTCGTACTAAATATCATTGAATTTAGCAAAATTTTGACGTTTATCATCCCCTTTTCCTTCATGTGACTTAAACAAAATATCATCGAATTAGGCAATATTTTGCCGTTTTTCCACGTTTCTGTGAATTTTCAGTTTATTGGTATTAATTCATTAAATATACGATAAAAATGATGCAAACACATAATTGATTAGATAATAACCTTAAACACTTCATCTTCAATCATCTATTTGTTTCTCGTTGAAATACTGAGTAATATATATAAATGGGGAGAAGTTCGGTTTTTATTGCATATATCGACGTTTCAGCCGGAATAGAGCGGTTGTACGTGTACATCTTCCATCAGTAATATAAACGGAAAATCAGGAACATTTTAGTTCATTCTAATGAAAACACATTGATTTTTATCATTTGTATTGGAAACAACATTGCCATATGTCTTTTCTTGGATCTAAATAATACAAAACCTCGCTTTATGATTCTAAGTTAAAATCCTCAAATTTGGAATAATATTGACTTTTTTCACATTTTTCATATTACGTAAATATATTCATATTTACCAATATTTCGATACTATTTCATGTAGTATCACAATATGTGATTTGGCTTTCATATATCAGATTTTCGCATAATATTGCATTTTAAGCAAGTTTTCTTGCATTTTGTTTGTACACTGTACGAAACATCATTGTACGAAACATCAACATCAAAAATCGAAACATCATTCGTTTATCATTGAATTTAGCGATATTTTGACGTTTATCATCCCCTTTTCCTTTATGTGATTTTAACAAAATATCATCGAATTAGGCAATATTTTGCCGTTTTTCCACATTTTTGTGAATTTTGAGTTTATTGTAATTAATTCATTAAATATACGATAAAAATGATGCAAACACATAATTGATTTGAAATTAACCTTAAATACTTCATTTTCAATCATCTATTTGTTTCTCGTTAAAATACTTGATAAGATATTGAAAAGAGGAGAATTTCTGTTTTCATTGCATATATTGACGTTTAAGCCGGATTAGAGCGGTTTTACGTATACAACTTCCGTCGGTAATATAAACGGAAAATCAGGAACATTTTTCGTTAATACTAATAAAAACACATTCATTTTTATCATTTGTATTGGAAACAACATTGTCATATGTCTTTTCTTGGATCTAAATATTACGAAACCTCGCTCTATGATTTGAAGTTAAAATCCTCAAATAAGGTAAAATAGTGACTTTTTCACGTTTTTCATGTGGTGTGATTTTACGTAAATATATTCGTTTTTACCAATATTTGGATACTACTTCATGTTTTCTGACGATATGTGATTTGGCCTTCAAATCTCAGAATTTCGCAAATGTTGCATTTTTAAGCAAGTTTCTTGCATTTTGTTTCGTACTAAAAATCATCGAATTTAGCAATATTTTGACGTTCATCACCCCCTTTTCCTTTATGTGATTTAAGCAAAATATCATCGAATTAGGCAATATTTTGCCGTTTTTCCACGTTCCTATGAATTTTCAGTTTATTAGTATTAATTCATTAAATATACGATAAAAATGATGCAAACACATAATTGATTAGATAATAACCTTAAATACTTCATCTTCAATCAACAATTTGTTTCTGATTGCAATACTGAGTAATATAATGAAAAGGGGAGAAGTTCGGTTTTTATTGCATATATCGACGTTTCATCAGGAACAGAGCGGTTTTACGTGTACATCTTCCATCGGTAATTAAAACAGAAAATCAGGAACACTTTAGTTCATTCTAATGAAAACACATTGTTTATTATCATTTGTATTGGAAACAACATTGTCATATGTCTTTTCTTGGATCTAAATAATACGAAACCTCGCTCAATGATTTGAAGTTAAAATCGTCAAATATGGTAAAATAGTGACTTTTTTCACGTTTTTCATGTGGTGTGATTTTACGTAAATATATTCGTTTTTACCAATATTTGGATACTACTTCATGTTTTCTGACGATATGTGATTTGGCCTTCAAATCTCTGAATTTCGCAAATGTTACATTTTTAAGCAAGTTTCTTGCTTTTTGTTTCGTACTAAAAATCATCGAATTTAGCAATATTTTGACGTTCATCACCCCTCTTTTCCTTTATGTGATTTAAGCAAAATATCATCGAATTAGGCAATATTTTGCCGTTTTTCCACGTTCCTATGAATTTTCAGTTTATTAGTATTAATTCATTAAATTTTACGATAAAAATGATGCAAACACATAATTGATTAGATAATAACCTTAAATACTTCATCTTCAATCAACTATTTGTTTCTGATTAAAATACTGAGTAATATAATGAAAAGGGGAGAAGTTCGGTTTTTATTGCATATATCGACGTTTCAGCCGGAATAGAGCGGTTTTACGTGTACATCTTCCATAGGTAACTTAAACGGAAAATCAGGAACATTTTAGTTCATTCTAATGAAAACACATTGTTTATTATCATTTGTATTGGAAACAACATTGTCATATGTCTTTTCTTGGATCTAAATAATACGAAACCTCGCTCAATGATTAGAAGTTAAAATCCTCAAATATGGTAAAATAGTGACTTTTTACACGTCATGATTTTTAGTACGAAACAAAATGCAAGAAACTTGCTTAAAAATGCAACATTTGCGAAATTCTGAGATTTGAAGGAAAAATAGCATATCGTCAGAAAACATGAAGTAGTATGGAAATATTGGTAAAACGAATATTTCGATACTACTTCATGATTTCAGACGATATGTTATTTTCCTTCAAATCTCAGAATTTCGCAAATGTTGCAATTTTAAGCAAGTTTCTTGCATTTTGTATCGTACTAAAAATCATCGAATTTCGTATTATTTTGACGTTTATCATCCCCTTTTCCTTTATGTGATTTAAAAAAATATCATCGAATTAGGCAATATTTTGCCCTTTTTCCACGTTTCTGTGAATTTTCAGTTTATTGGTATTAATTCATTTAATATACGATAAAAATGATGCAAACACATAATTGATTAGATAATAACCTTAAACACTTCATCTTCAATCATCTATTTGTTTCTCGTTGAAATACAGAGTAATATATATAAAAGGGGAGAAGTTCGGTTTATATTGCATATATCGACGTTTCAGCCGGAATAGAGCGGTTTTACGTGTACATCTTCCATCGGTAATATAAACGGAAAATCAGGAACATTTTAGTTAATTTTAATGAAAACACATTGATTTTTATCATTTGTATTGGAAACAACATTGTCATATGTCTTTTCTTGGATCTAAATAATACGAAACCTCGCTTTATGATTCGAAGTTAAAATCCTCAAATTTGGAATAATATTGACTTTATTTCACTTTTTTCATGTAGCTTGATATTACGTAAATATATTCGTTTTTACCAATATTTCGATACTATTTCATATAGTATCACAATATGCGATTTGGCTTTCATATTTCAGATTTTCGCATAATATTGCATTTTACGCAAGTTTTCTTGCATTTTGTTTCGTGCTAAAAATCATCGAATTTCGTAATATTTTGACGTTTATCATCCCCTTTTCCTTTATGTGATTTAAAAAAATATCATCGAATTAGTCAATATTTTGCCGTTTTTCCACGTTTCTGTGAATTTTCAGTTTATTGGTATTAATTCATTAAATATACGATAAAAATGATGCAAACACATAATTGATTAGATAATAACCTTAAACACTTCATCTTCAATCATCTAATTGTTTCTCGTTGAAATACTGAGAAATACTGAGAAATATATAAAAAAGGAGAAGTTCGGTTTTTATTGCATATATCGACGTTTCAGCCGGAATAGAGCGGTTTTACGTGTACATCTTCCATCGGTAATTTAAACGGAAAATCAGGAACATTTTAGTTCATTCTAATGAAAACACATTGTTTATTATCATTTGTATTCGAAACAACATTGTCATATGTCTTTTCTTGGATCTAAATAATATGAAACCTCGCTTTATGATTTGAAGTTAAAATCCTCAAATATGGTAAAACAGTGACTTTTTTCACGTTTTTCATGCGGTGAGATTTTACGTAAAAATATTCGTTTTACCAATATTTCGATACTACTTCATGTTTTCTGACGATATGTTATTTTTCCTTCAAATCTCAGAATTTCGCAAATGTTGCATTTTTAAGCAAGTTTCTTGCATTTTGTTTCGTACTAAAAATCATCGAATTTAGCAATATTTTGAAGTTCATCACCCCCCTTTTCCTCTATGTGATTTAAATAAAATATCATCGAATTAGGGAATATTTTGCCGTTTTTCCACGTTTCTGTGAATTTTCAGTTTATTGGTATTAATTCATTAAATATACGATAAAAATGATGCGAACACATAATTGATTAGATAATAACCTTAAATACTTCATCTTCAATCAACTATTTGTTTCTCATTGAAATACTGAGTAATATATTGAAAAGGGGAGAAGTTCGGTTTTTATTGCATATATTGACGTTTCAGCCGGAATAGAGCGGTTTTACGTTTACATCTTCCATCGGTAATTTAAACAGAAAATCAGGAACATTTTAGTTCATTCTAATGAAAACACATTGATTTTAATAATTTGTTTTGGAAACAACATTGTCATATGTCTGTTCTTGGATCTAAATAATACGAAACCTCGCTTTATGATTCAAAGTTAAAATCCTCAAATTTGGAATAATATTGACTTTTTTCACGTTTTTCATATTACGTAAATATATTCATTTTTACCAATATTTCGATACTATTTCATGTAGTATCATAATATGTGATTTGGCTTTCATATATCAGATTTTCGCATAATATTGCATTTTAAGCAAGTTTTCTTGCATTTTTTTCGATACTATTTCATGTAGTATCACAATATGTGATTTGGCTATCATATATCAGGTTTTCGCATAATATAGCATTTTAAGCAAGTTTTCTTGCATTTTGTTTCGTACTAAACATCATTGAATTTAGCAATATTTTGACGTTTATCACTCCCCTTTTCCTTTATGTGATATAAACAAAATATCATCGAATTAGGCAATATTTTGCTGTTTTTTCCACTTTCCTGTGAATTTCCAGTTTATCGGTATTAATTCATCAAATATACTATCAAAATGATAGAAACACATAATTGATTAGATAATAACCTTAAATACTTCATTTTCAATCATCTATTTGTTTCTCGTTAAAATACTGAGTAAGATATTGAAAAGGGGAGAAGTTCGGTTTTTATTGCATATATCGACATTTCACCCGGAATAGAGCGGTTTTACGTGTACATCGGCAATATAAACGGAAAATCAGGAACATTTTTCGTTAATACTAATAAAAACACATTCATTTTTATCATTTGTATTGGAAACATCATTGTCATATGTCTTTTCTTGGATCTAAATATTACGAAACCTCGCTCTATGATTTGAAGTTAAAATCCTCAAATAAGGTAAAATAGTGACTTTTTTCACGTTTTTCATGTGGTGTGATTTTACGTAAATATATTCGTTTTTACCAATATTTGGATACTACTTCATGTTTTCTGACGATATGTGATTTGGCCTTCAAATCTCAGATTTTCGCAAATGTTGCATTTTTAAGCAAGTTTCTTGCATTTTGTTTCGTACTAAAAATCATCGAATTTAGCAATATTTTGACGTTCATCACCCCCCTTTTCCTTTATGTGATTTAAGCAAAATATCATCGAATTAGGCAATATTTTGCCGTTTTTCCACGTTTCTGTGAATTTTCAGTTTATTAGTATTAATTCATTAAATATACGATAAAAATGATGCAAACACACAATTGATTAGATAATAACCTTAAATACTTCATCTTCAATCAACTATTTGTTTCTGATTAAAATACTGAGTAATATAATGAAAAGGGGGAGAAGTTCGGTTTTTATTGCATATATCGACGTTTCAGCCGGAATAGAGCGGTTTTACGTGTACATCTTCCATCGGTATTTTAAACGGAAAATCAGGAACATTTTAGTTCATTCTAATGAAAACACATTGTTTATTATCATTTGTATTGGAAACAACATTGTCATATGTCTTTTCTTGGATCTAAATAATACGAAACCTCGCTCAATGATTTGAAGTTAAAATCCTCAAATATGGTAAAATAGTGACTTTTTTCACGTTTTTCATACGGTGAGATTTTACGTAAAAATATTCGTTTTACCAATATTTCGATACTACTTCATGCTTTCTGACGATATGTTATTTTTCCTTCATATCTCAGAATTTCGCAAATGTTGCATTTTTAAGCAAGTTTCTTGCATTTTGTTTCGTACTAAAAATCATCGAATTTAGCAATATTTTGACGTTTATCATCCCCCTTTTCCTTTATGTGATTTAAGCAAAATATCATCGAATTAGGCAATATTTTGCCGTTTTTCCACGTTTCTGTGAATTTTCAGTTTATTGGTATTAATTCATTAAATATACGATAAAAATGATGCGAACACATAATTGATTAGATAATAACCTTAAATGCTTCATCTTCAATCAACTATTTGTTTCTCATTGAAATACTGAGTAATATATTGAAAAGGGGAGAAGTTCGGTTTTTATTGCATATATAGACGTTTCAGCCGGAATAGATCGGTTTTGCATGTACATCTTCCATCGGTAATATAAACAGAAAATCAGGAACATTTTAGTTCATTCGAATGAAAACACATTGTTTTTTTATCATTTGTATTGGAAACAACATTGTCATATGTCTTTTCTTTGATCTAAATAATATGAAACCTCGCTTTATGATTCGAAATTAAAATACTCAAATTTGGTTTATTAGTAACTTTTTTCACGTTTTTCATGTTACGTAAATATATTCATTTTCACCAATATTTCGATACTATTTCATGTAGTATCAGGATATGTGATTTGGCCTTCAAATCTCAGAATATCATGTAATATTGCATTTTAAGATAGTTTTCTTGCATTTTGTTTCGTACTAAAAATCATCGAATTTCGTAATATTTTGACGTTTATCATCCAACCTGTCCTCTTAAAAAGAACGTCAACAGTTGCCGTTTGACTCTACGGCTGTTTTTGGACGTTATTTTGTCTTAAACTACGTCTATTTTCGCTTCCAAGGACTATCTCTTGTTATACAATGAAATACCACACTCTTATTATTCTATAACTCACTGACTATGCTCTGATATATGTTCTTCAAGTAAAAATACATATATTTTTGCCTTAATTAGGCCATTATCCAGAAAATTCCAGCCCATCGATCTTTATATTTAGGAAAACATCTAATAAATTTGAAAATGAATTTTTCGTTCGCCGACAGTTTCCTGTTACTATTTAGTCTTTTATGCTTTAATGTCGCTGGTCATTGTGACTTTCCCAGGATTTATATATGTTTTGTAGTAGCATTTAGTCACACTACAGTAATTTAACTAATGGGAAACCTTTATAGTCGTCGTAAATTAGTAATAATCATTTATCAAATAATAAATTAGCAAACATGTACAACTTCTTATGTTACGACTTTTTGGGTAGGCCGTTCTGTTTGTTTACAACCCCAATGTTTCAAAAAACACAATACTTTTAATATATAAGTGACTAAGCATGCTCTAATACATGGCCCTCAATGAAAATTGTTTTTTTTTGTTAATTTGTCCATAATGAATAAGATTCGTTACTGTTGATCTTTATATTAAGAAAAACATCTAAGAAATTTGGTATTGAATTTTCGTTCAAATAAAGTTTCCAGTTACTATTTCCTAGTTATCCTTAAATGTAGGTGGTCATTATTTTACTGTTATGTATATAGAAATTTAGCATTATGCATTTATAATACAGAACAATTTGATCGTTCCACTGCCTCATAATTATATAAAATACATTGTGACAAATACTTGATAATTAAAATCAGAGTTTTTTGACAACTATAAAAAATCCTGTTGAAATCATGCCGTTTTGAGTTGTCATACGCTTCTTAGTAAATAATATTGTGTAATGTTTGGCACAATTTATCACTGTATTTACAAACTGTTTAGGTATTAATGTATTCATTTTTTTAATGTGTAATATGTTACTTAATCCTAAACTTCTTTTGCAACATTTATATCAGTTATAAATAATTGTCGCGAAACGGCGTATGAAAAAATAAATTTCCCCAAATGAAATTAGTGTATCGGCGATCGAGCGGTCATATTTAAAAGTGTATACTCTTGTCACTGTTCTGACATTAGTTTTCGATGTACGTATTTCATTTTTGTACCAATGTGTTCGCAATAGAATGTTCTAGAAGAACATAAGTATAAAACGTCACATAAGGATGTGTTCGACCGGCAACATATATGAAAACTACGTCGATTATACTCGTCGTGTCAATAATACAATTGTTTTACCACGCTGATTCAATGCCATACTGTTTTCTCAAATAAGCTCTTCGGCTATTAGAGAAAACGTAAATTTCATGCGAACATTTGTAAACTATCCCCAAGTAGATCGGATCGAAACTGGAATTTATACAAATATTTATTCTCGTGTTGCCCGTCAGTGTCACCCTTGAGTAACCAGAAACGGATATACAGTAAAAACTATGTTAACTCATCCTAATCCTTGCACAAGCCCTCCAGAATTTCTTTATTGAAGATCAGCAAAAATTTATTGCGCAGCTTATATTATACAGTTTAAGAATGAGATTTCCTTGTTCTAAAGGAATGAAAATAACACTGCCTTAATCTCAGTCGATTAAGGCAGTGTCTGGGATGCTCCCGGTGCCCGTGCCTGGTGCTCGTGCACCAGGCACGGGCGATAGTGTACGTTTAATTGTTCTTTTAGTGTAAATAACGGAATAAAATGTAAGACATAGTCTGCAGATCTTTTTCCAGATGTCTTTTATTTTTTTTTCCTAAAGAAAACTAAGATATTGCGAATTTTGCTTAACAAGTACATTAATTATTAACTTTTTGTCGTTATTATTGTTATAATTAAAAGAATTACATCTTGTTTTTTGCCTATGTACAAAACATAGTCTAATAACCACAGTTCGTTGCCCCTAAATCATCACAACATAACCAGTTTACTCATGTCATCGCCCCTAAATCAACAAAAACAACCAGTGTATTATTGTAAATAATTATATCTTATGATTTCTTAGCAATTGTAAGACATTTTTAAGACTCTAACCTTCGTAAGAAGGTATGATGTATACGAACTGACCGACCGGGCTTCACAACAAAAACATGGCCACATGAGTTGGATTATTCCGGTAATATTGAACTACTGTTCATTGTTATTAGTTTAACAATACTGTTAGGGAATGTCATAAGAGTTAGGGAATGTCATAAGAGTAGTCACAGGGCAACCAAAGATACCCAGCTTCTGGGTACGGGATCTTTGCCCGAAACGCTATGCGTGCTAGTGGCTTTACAATAATAATAATAATTTATTTAGGAAAAATATATACATAGATGCAGAGTTACAGTACAAACATTCTGTTTGATTTATAGATAGAGGTAGTACATACAATACCTAAAGCCACTAGTACGCATAGCGTTTCGGGCAAGATTGTAAAATCATCATTATTCCTATTTTCTCTCTTAACCCCCAGTGTACCTTCTCGTATATTAATAAATAAATAACCAGGGTTTTTTTATGCGGCTGTGCTGAAAGCCTGACGTAAAATAAATCATTGTGTCGGAGAACAGGAAGCTACAAATTAGGCTTATATTGAGGTTCCCCGCTCCCCCCTTTCCCCCCAATTACAGGTCTGTCTTATTACCACAAGCTACCACAAGCTTCACAAAGCTTCCTGGCAATACGTTAGTAATGAATAAATATGATATGTTAGGCTGACCTAACCTAACCTAACCTAATCAAACCTAACCAAATCTAACCTAACCAAATCTAACCTAACCAAATCTAACCTAACCAAATCTAACCTAACTTAACCAAACCAAACCTAACCTAACCTAACCGATGCTTGGATCGTCGACTTGATTTGGTGTATATTTTAATCATATTGCATACTTTATGATAGCCCAAATTATCATAATTTTCAGGACAGAAAAGTGTATGAAGCATTCTTTCATGCTACATATTATCCATTTAGCTAAGAGTATAATTAGCAAATGATTCACAAAAATATTAATTTCACAATTTGATAATTGTCCCAGACAGACGTAAAGATCATTGCATCTTCGTTTTCTGATGTGTTGTTTTGTCATCCAAAGATTGTACATTATTACCTAAAATTCCAATTTAGAATATTTATTAAGTATTACTTAGTTTGCTTTCATCTAGAGTATGCACCTCCTCTCTTGGATTGCCTACCCTCCATCCTTCACCAAACATTAAATATCTTTGCTTATACTAAGTATTTAAAGAGCAATCAATACCTGCTTGATGGGGTTCTGGGAGTTTTTTTACTCAGCAAGACTGGCAGTAGGCCAGGCTTGACTTGTGAGAGTTGGGTCCACCAGGCTGTTGCTTGGAGTGGCCTGCAGGCGCACATACCCACCACAGCCCGGTTGGTCCGGCACTCCTTTGAGAAAACTATCTAGTTTTCTCTTGAAGAAGTCCACGGTTGTTCCGGCAATATTTCTTATGCTCGCTAGGAGTATACTGAAAAACCGCAGACCTCTGATGTTTATTCAGTACTCTCTGATTGTGTCTATGGCACCCCTGCTCTTCACTGGTTATATTCTTCATTTTCTTCCATATTGTTCACTTCAGTACGTTGTTATTTTACTGTGTAGATTTGGGACCTGGGCCTCCAGTATTTTCCATGTGTATATTATTTGTTATCTCTCTTGTCTCCTTTCTAGTGAGTACATTTGGAGAGCTTTGAGGCGATCCCAATAATTTAGGTGCTTTATCGAGTCTATGCATGCTGTATATGTTCTCTGTATTCCCTCTATTTCAGCAATCTTCACCTGCTCTGAAGGGGAAAGTGAGTACTGAGCAGTACTCAAGACGGGACAACACAAGTGACTTGAAGAGTACAACCATTGTGATGGGATCCCTGGATTTGAAAGTTCTCGTAATCCGTCCTCATTTTTCTGGCTGCCACAATATTTGCTTGGTTATGCTCCCTAAACTTTAGTTCGTCAGACATTATTATTCCCAAGTCCTTTACATGTTACTTTCCTACTATGGACAAATTTGATTGTCCTGTACCCTGTATTATGTTTAAGGTTCTCATTTTTACCATATCTGAGTACCTGGAATTTGTCGCTGTTAAACATCATGTTATTTTCTGCTGCCCAGTCGTAAACTTTATTAATACTGTATCTACTTGTAGTTTTTCAATATCTTCAGCAGAGGTCATTTTTAAGCTGATTTTTGTGTCATCTGCCAAGGATGATCCAACGCTGTGCCTTGTATATGAGTCTATATCTGATATGAGAATAAGGGAAAGCAATGGTGCAAGGACTGTATCTTGAGGTACAGAGCTTTTAACTGTTCTTGGACTCGATTTTATATGGTTGACTGTTACTCTTTGTATTCTGTTTGACAGAAAACTGAGTATCCAGCGTTCTATTTTATCAGTTATTCCCATTGACCTCATTTTGTGTGCTATCACTCCATGGTCAAATTTGTCGAATGCGTTTGTGAAATCCGTGTACTGTATACCACATCTGCATTCCGTTTTTCTTCTAATGCCTCAGTGATTTTGTCGTAATGGTCAAGTAGCTGTGAGAGGCATGATCTTCCCGCTGTAAATCCATGTTCGCCTGGATTGTAGAGATCATTTGTTTCCATGAAAGTAGTGACCTGACTCCTGATCAATATCTCAAATACTTTTATTATGTGGGACGTTAGTGCAACTGGTCTATAATACTTTGCCAGTGCTTTGCTCCCTCTCTTGTGTAGAGGGGCTATGTCTGCTGCTTTAAGCGCATCTGGTATTTCCCCCGTGTCCAATCTCTTCCTACTCACTATACTGAGTGCCTGTGCTAATGTCACTTTGCATTTCTTTATAAATATTAAATTCCATGAGTCTGGACCCGGGGCTGAGTGCATGGGCATATTGTAAAATTCTCTTTCAAAATGTTCCATGCTCGTGTTGATATTGGTTATATTTACAGGGGTTTGGATATCACGCATAAAGAAGTTGTCCGGATTTTTTACTTTCATGCTGTGTATCTGAGTGCTAAACATATCCTCATACAGCTTTTTTAGGATTTCACTAATTGTAAAATTAGTGTTATGACAAATTAGAAATTTGTCATCCTCAATGTATGAACCTTCACTAATACAAATAGGTCCAATATTGGCATTGATATTTTCTTATGATTTAGCATAAATGAAGAAATATTTTGGGTTTTCCTTTATTTCTTGAATTGCTTTTTTGTCTAGTTGCCTCTCTTCAATCTGATATGAATGCTTCAGTCTCTGTTTTATTTCTACAATCTCCCTGTTTAAATTATTCCTTCTTTGTATGAAAAGTTGTCTGCTTAATCATTTCTGTTGTTTTTTTGTAGTGTCGCCTGCGTTTTCTTTCTACGTTGGACCTTTTTCTGGTTTTCCTCAAAGGAACATATTTCAGACAGACTTCATAGGCTTCAGAAGTCTGTTTTTCTATTCTTTGTGTATGATGTTTATTACTTAGAACACATTCCCATTGAACGTTTGTAAGTTCCCCATTTATTTTTGCCCAGTCTATCCTTTTATTATTATTATTAAAATTGGATTTATTGAATAACCCTTCTCACTTGTTGTTTCTCTTAGGCCTACTACCATTATTAATGTTAGTTTTCACTTCAATGTTGTCCGAGTACGTAGTGTTTGAGACAGTAATGTCGCTGATTAGCTCATCATTGTTTGTAAATATCAGGTCCAGCGTGTTTTCGTTCCTAGTTGGTTCTGTAATCTGCTGACTGGGCGAGAATTTGTCACAGAATCTCAGTAGTTCTCTGACCTGTAGTTTGTTATTTCCAGGTTGATTTCCTGCTATAATGTTATTTTTACTATTCTCCATTTTAAAATGGGCAGATTGAAGTCTGCAAAGAAGATAATATCTGGTACTGGGTTTGTTAAGTTATCAAGGATATTCTCTATTTTGTGGATTTGCTCAGTTAATTTCTCAACTGTTGCATCTTTCAGTTTGTATATTAAAATAATAATTAGATTTATATTTTCAACCCTGATTCCAAGTACCTCTACCACCTCATTAGTTGAGTTCAGGAGCACTGTTCATGCCAGTTCCTCTTTAATATACAGACCTACTCTTCCACCTGACCTTATTACTCTGTCACATCTATATAAATTATAATTTTGGATCCAGATTTCACTATCCATGTGGTCTTTTGTGTTGAATGATTTGCTCATTCAAATCATTCATTCATCATTTGCTCATTGATTTGATCATTCAAATATGAACGATTTCCCATATTGTGTATGACTTCTGGTGAGCTTAGGTAGTTCTACATTATAATGTAATTATACTGTACTGCACAGTTTATCATAACCCAAATTATCTTTATTTTTCAGTCCTGAGAAACGCTTTACAGCGATTATGTCCCTCATGTAATATTATCGTGAACATTAATCAACATGTCTGCAAGTGTGGCTATAGGCTTTTTGATGTCAAACGTAAAGCTCAGCCGGAAAGCCAGGCTCAGGCAAATATCAAGAGATCAGAAAAGAAAAAACATATACCTGTTGTACATGGTAAGCTCACTTATATTTTTATTCACAATGTTTAATATGGAAATAAATAACATATAATTGATTAATTTAATTTTATTTAAAGGAAATATTTTACTCCCTTTCATATTGTTGTAAAGATTACCAACATATATTGTCAAATGAGCAATTTATGTCATCTGCATTTAAAATACAGCTTTCACACACTTCACGTATTTGTGTTGGATAATATCATTTTCCAGCTTTACATAGAATACTTTGTGTTCTTTATCTATGTTCAGATGAGTTGCATAAAAGTGTGCAAGATTTACAACACCAAAAGAAATTGAAGGAGATTGAAGAGGAGATAACAAGGCTTCGAGCAATTTATGATTCCCAAAATAACAACCCAAAAAGGCGGACAATTATGTACACTGGCACTTCGTCTAGAAAAAGCAGAGCTTTAGGTATTAGTATTATTGCCAACAGTTAAATATAATCACTAACTGCTCTTAAATGTAATTATAAATAATTTGTTATAGTAATATATTTTTTACATTTTTTTTTCTATTACTAGGCACACCATCAAATCCTTTCCCTTGCAGTCATGAAGTAATGAAACCTCCAGTTTCTGTTGTAGACGTTATACCCCAAAATATCAATGGTATGTTATCTAATTATTTTAGAGAGATACAAATATAAATGCATTGCCATAGTAACCAAGGACTAAGTTTCAAATACTGTACAGTGTGTGTGTGTGTGTGTGTGTGTGTGTGTGTGTGTGTGTGTGTGTGTGTGTGTGTGTGTGTGTGTGTGTGTGTGTGTGTGTGTGTGTGTGTGTATATATATATATATTATACAGTATATATATATTATATATATGTCGTACCTAGTAGTCAGAACTCACTTCTTGGCCTACTATGCAAGTACCGATTAACCTAATAGGCCAAGTGACTTTTTATTTTCAATAAATTGTTTCCTTTTTTTTTAAATATTATTATTATATTATATTAATAACATAAATTATTGATTTAGTTATGTTAGTTTAGATT